>NC_135769.1:19356633-19616369 GCF_052425735.1 Oculina patagonica
TATTTAAAAGGTTGTTGTTGTTGTTTTTCCGACCGAGGCTGAATATTATTATTTTTCTTCCGATTTTAGGCTGAAAATATTCTTATGAACATTCTTAAATAATACCGTTTGACATTTCTGTGTTAGCATGTATTGGGCTATCAATTACAAGTGTTTGGTGTCCAGATCTGTAGCGTGTTATATTGTGCACATGTACCATTGCTTTTCGTTGCAGCCAGCCGCAAGATGTCGCGTCAGACGACACTTGGCCGTTTTGGCATTCCTCGCCGAGATACAATGACGGAAATGAAAATACCTGATTTTGTTTCAACTGAAAACATATTTAATTGTTTTGTATTTACAAATTTTCAACTGAAAATGATATTCTTTTCAAAATTTCAGCTTCGGGTTTATTCTTAAAATATTCTCAAAATTCGCAAATTTCAGCCTCGATATTCTTATAAACTAGATTCTTTTAAAATAAAAAAGAGTGTAATGATTGTCGCTTTACTGAGAGATGGTCGTTTACTGTGGTGTTACAAGCTCTTGAAAGTTTAACTGCAAATAATGCGATTTTTGTGTCCAAATTTTAGCTAGAATAGAGCAACGAATTAAATGGCTTTATAACCTTGTGATAAACCATAGCCTCTTTTGTGTTGTGGCAAGAACGAAATTCCCTAATTCAAAAACTACTAGAAATTATTAGCTTCTAAAAGGGTAAAAATGTGAAATCTAAATTTTGAACCGTGCTATCTTCTTTTTAAAAAGGAAATTTCAAAATTCGTTCTTGCCAGAACACAACAGAGCACATCAACTCCTGAAATTCTATATCGGCGGAGCAAACTTGGACTCAAAATTGTAGGTTTTAAGGTTTTCGAAGACCTTTGGAGTGTCAGTAAATAAGGGATATACATTTAAGCCGTGAACCTAATTATGATAATTCGCTATGTTCCAGCGCACGGGACACAAAGTTGAGAACAATAACGTGTAATTAATTACTGTATACGAAGAATACGAAGAACTTCACGAAATTTATTCTTATGAATATTCCGTTTGTTGTCGGCTTACATGCAGTCGTCGCAGTTCGTGCATACTCTTTGAGGCACTGTTTACACGGACGCGGTTTCATTTGTAACCGCATCGCATTCGATGTGGTTACGCCTTTCGTTTACACGGCTCCGATCGAGACACAACTGAAACCGGATCGTTTTGCAAACGCTCTCAACAGTGGAGCTTTTTCAAAACGATACGGTTTTATTGGTCGTGTAAACGGCAAAACCGCATCGATTTGAAAACAGTTTAGTGTTTTGCCACAAATTGACGGGATCGCGAAGAGTAAACATGACGAACCTCGCACAGAGTGCAGCGCTTGCTTATACAATCATGCCACGTTCGAAAACACTTTGAAAACGGTAGGATATGTTTCGTGTAAACACTTCGAAACCGTGTCGTTATCTTTTTTTTACATTTTTGTTGCGATTACAAACACACTACTAACTACAAACTGATAAAACATACGTATTACTACTAACTAACACTAATTACAAGTTACATTTCACAGACAGCCAGACTATATTAATTTCAACTAAGTGAATTTAACTTACTAGAACCTATAACTTCTTTTGACTAATTAGTTATGTGTATATCCTATACTGCTTTAAAAATGTCATGTTAACAATAGCATTTTACAATAACATTTTCTGTCACTTTTTGTAATGAAAAGCTTCTTTTTTGTTCTTTTTCGCGATACAAAGCTCTAGCTTTCGAATTTGAATTGCTTTGGCTTTCAGTAAGGAAAGCGATGGTTTGATATTTTTGTTACGGCAAATATATATAGTATATTTACCTAACAGAATTAAATGGTTTAACAAATTACTATCTGGAATGTTGTCGAAACAACCAAAGAGGATGGTTATCTCGTCAAGCTTATCAACTTGAATGTTATGATTGTTTAGAAATGACGGCAGACCAAAAATCTATCATATAAACACTTTACCAAAATATGCTACAGAGTTTCTTCGTGATCTCCACAAAAGGTGCATAACGGGGAAGGAATTAATTTCATTTTACATAAAATGCTATTTGTGTAGAGGATACGATTTAAAATCTTGTATCGAAAGGCACGCGTTCTCGTGTCAAGAGTGACTCGACCAGGCAATTGATAAATATTTTTCCAGTCCAAGGAGTTGGAAACATTATATAAGGAATCAAACGTAGATTGAGCAGTTGGTGGAATTTGGACTCGTTTAACCAGGGCCGAATAAATCGATTTAGAACTCATACTAGTTATATCTTCATAGCCATTGTCGGAGACCGTTTTATCGATTTGGTTTGCATCTTCTCCATTTTTTATAAGAAGTAAGTTATCGTTATCGATGCGGTTTCAAGGTCATGAACCGTGTTGATTAATAACCGCGTCCGTGTAAACGATGCCTGAATAAATAGATATATAACGATTGCAAGGGTGCGGCGCGACCTTAAGTATGACGTCATGTAACTGAGACTAACCAGAGTTAACACAGCCAATATGACGTAGAAGTCTCTAGAGGAAGCCGAGGCGATAATTGCAAATGCCGAACATAAACACATTTACCTTTACGCTATCGCGTTTTATAATTAATTCTCAGGTTCTTTTTGGTATTCCCATTCAACAGTTTCTTGGTTTCAGCATTTTATTCTGCGTTCCGACGTCTACGCTTGCTCCAGGAGTCGTTTCGAGTCAAGCAGTCATTTTCCGCTTCGAGGGCTGCACGTCGATTTAGCGATGAGCGCTCATGGACCCTCGTGGCTCCAATAGATTGGTCAAAAAATGGCTAGACGCAAGCTCAAGGACAATTTTCAAAACTAGCTTCCGCGTGCAGTTAACAAATAATTAGCAGAACTGCTGTTCATTAGGCGAACTAATTAATTGGTAACGAAAACTTGGATAGGCCAGATAGCCATTATGTCAGCCTCACTTTATGCAGTCTAAATGGCAGCAAGTTCGAAATATACATGCTCTTCTTTTGAAAGACAAACAAACCTCACGTACGGTGTGAAAACACTTGAAAATATTTAGCAACTAAAATTGCCTATTGACTTGCTGTTCGAGATACATAACATCAAACTCAAGCATCCAGTTCAGCTTCCTATAAGTTTGATCACTGGATTGAAGAATTCTTCGGGCGATTTGTTTTTGACTGGTCCTTTGAAGGATTGCGATGTATGACAATAGTTGTAAAGCTGTGCACCGTTCGGAAAAGACGCAACTGGAATGATGTAGGTTCAAGGTACCAAATTTTGGGTTAGTTTCAAGTTTTGCAATTTCAAATTACTGGTCGCATTTATTAACTATCAAATGGTCGCAGTTATGTCGCGTGATCTAAACTCCCTTTATATTAAAAATACTTATCTTCCGTTCGCTTAGACAAGACTCGAGTGGTGGGAAAATAAAATGTAAATATAAATTTCCTAACTGACCACTCACCCAATGAGGCTTTTCAAGGCCAATGTGAACAAATACTAAAACAAATATTGCAAATAAACATTAAATCCCAACTGGCGTGAGGCAGGCCAGTTGGCTATTTACAAACGTAGCCGGGGATGGAAACTCGGGACTACCGAGAACATATCCAGCTTGTGGTCAGAGCGAGATTTAAATCCGCGACCTCCGGATTTTAAGTCCACCGCTCTAACCACTCGAAAACTTGAAGCGATTAATCGTATTATCTATGGCTGTGTTGCTTGAAGCAACATCTCTTTTTTTGAAATTGGAACGCGTTTCAA
The DNA here is from genome assembly GCF_052425735.1 of Oculina patagonica. Taxonomy (NCBI): domain Eukaryota; kingdom Metazoa; phylum Cnidaria; class Anthozoa; order Scleractinia; family Oculinidae; genus Oculina; species Oculina patagonica. The sequence goes on from NC_135769.1 coordinate 19,360,378, forward strand.
AACACTTTTTTTCTATTTGAACTGAGACCCTAGGCCAAAAAACGACAATTGTTTGTGGATGATTATAAAATGCAAATTGTCATCACGTCATAGTTTCCGTGGAGTTATCTGCCAATACATATAATTAAATCACTTGGTGTCATCGATCGCAGAATTGGAAGAGCTTTTCTCGTCCGTAACTCCAAAATAATTATTGCCGTAAAGGCACGCACGTTTTAAGTTCGTTTAAAGCCACATTTGAAGCGATTTAGCTGAAATGTTTCCAAATAGCTGCTCTACAAAAGTGTCTCCGATTTTTGACCTGATTAAAAAGTTTTGGCTTTGTTTGTTAAAGGATATCACAAGGTTTCGAACATCAAACTTTAGAATGATAATGATAATCAATTTATATAGCGCATTTTTCATACGCAATGTTCAAATGCGCTGTACACATACTGTAATTTACTACACAAAGGCCAGACCACAACACCGGGAACTTCGTGCCCTACTCTTTGCGAATAGTGTGTGGGTTCTTTAACGTGCCCTGTTATGAGACTGAAGATACAGGAGACGGGACCTACGGTTTATCGTCCTTTTCCGAGAAGACTAGATTGTCTAACCATTTGCAGATGTAATTACAAAGGCAGCACATTCTCCTCAGTTATTTTAAGACCCTGAGTGTTGGTCCGGTCTGGGGTTCGAACCCACGACCTCCCGCACAGCAGTCCGGCGCCCTACCAACTGAGCTAACCAGGCGGCGGTTAGAATAGTATACAACCACCCTGGTTAATTCATAAACCAGTGACAGCGCTCAGCAAAATTAAAGCAAAGAAAGTACACACGCCCAGGGGGGGTACTCTGGGATCAAAGTGACGGGGATGATCGAATGGAGGCAAAACTCAGGACCCCAAAAAATCCCTAAGTCTTCCGACATTACCCAAAAAAATCCCTGGACCAAAAAAAACGCCCATAAAAATCCCTAGTCAAATTACCCCTAAATTGCCAAGGCCGCGCTAAGGCACTTTAGTTTGATTTTAATACCCAAAAAAATCCCCTATTTCAATCAAGTCACCCAAAAAAATACCTGCCAAATTCTCCTACCCAAAAGAATCCCGGAATCGAAAATTTCGACCCCAAAAAAATCCTTCGCACATCCCCGTCACTTGGACCCCGGAGTACCCCCCTGGGTACACACGATTACATATTAGTATTGTAGTTAGTTTTCTTTTAATAAACGTTGATAACAAAATCTGTCTAAAAATCCAAAGTACCTTTTCTTTGATATTGTTTACATCAAATTTCTTTCGTTTTTTTTTTGCAGGTCTAGGATATTGGACAGCAATGCATTTAATAGTTCTTAGATCTTTTTACATTTGTTCACTAATTAAACATACGTATTAATCTGTTTAATACACATTATTAGTGATTGGTATACGTTAAGTTTTATTAATAAATAAAATAAGCAAAAAACTGCAGTGGCAGCTAAATTTAACGTAGGATTCATGAACTAGCTTTGCTTTCAAGTGACAACACTAGTGGGAAACAACAACAAAACAAACGAACTGTCATGTTACAGCCCGTATAAATGACCAATAACAAACAGCAACTTTTAAGTTAAAACACAGACGAACAATGACAGAATGAACAGGATACTTGATGAAGGCTCTCAACGAGTAGCTTTCGTTAAGTTGACTTGCGTCGTACAGAAAGACAGGTCACAACCCATTTGTCTTCTATTTCTGTTTAGACGGGTAATTGCAAGTGGTTTCCTATAAGAGAAAAAACAACTTCCAAAATACTAAGCCTGCCTTACGAAGAACCTAACATACTGATAGCTAACGAGCCAACAACAGACCAATGTGCATCAAGAAAACAGGGCGACCACAAACAGAAAGAAAGTACAGTTTTACAAATTACAAACGGTCACATTTTTGGGTTGCCTGTGTAAGAACAGCTAGAGAATAAGTTTTTGTGTGGCTTATACAAAGTATATCCCGCACATTGTCAACGGTGGCGATTATTTACTTTTTTGTAACTGTTTCTCTAATCTACATTACGACGAGTAAGGAAACTGATTTGAACAGGAAGTCAAGAAAAGAAACTGAGAAAAAGAAAACCACAAGGAGGAAAAGAAAGTAATCTTCAGATGATTTCTTTTCTTCTTTTTTGCTTTTCTTTTTTGAGATAATGGAAACTTGATAAGAGAAGAGAATTAAATTCTATTCAGTGATGTTTGTCGCAGCTATTCATCTGTAAGGAAACGACACACCATCGGTTCACTTGCTCCTAAAAATGAACAGAAAAGTACTTTGGTGAATTGAGTATTTTGAAAAATTTGCTACATACAAAGAACGGCTGACTCGTTTTTCGAACTCTGTCAAGTGATAGTTCTTTGTCTATTTTGACCTATGTTTCCACTGTCTCCAACCAGAACAAGAACCTTGTAACGAAAATTTATTTCTATAAACAACCTACTAAGTTAAAGTCAACAGCAGTCCAGAAGGTAACCGGTCGTTTCGCTAATCGACGCTAACGATCAGTTCGCTAACGTCTCGTACTGATGTAATTTTGATTTATCGACTGCAGCGTATTGCAATAAAGCCTGCCCGACGTCTGTTACTTTTTACTCAATGTTTTCACTCTAGGGAGTGAAGACACTGAATATTTCTTGTTCTTTATATGCGAACGATATTTTATAGATTAGCTATAACTTACGGTAACGTTATTACTAGTATTATAATTATATACTTTTTAAAGTACCCCCAGTTACTTTTTACAAGCCTGGTAAAGACTGCTTCGAGCCTAGTGGCCCATACAGGCCGGAGCTTATCCCAGTTTCCGTAGCATTAAGCGACTAGGAGTATTGCTACTCCCCCCTGGATGGGATGCTAGTCCATCGCAGGGTTACCCCCCAGCAGTAAGTTCGCCGGTACCCATTTATACACCTGGGTGGAGAGAGGCACTGTGAGAGTAAAGTGTCTTGCCCAAGAACACAACGCAGCGCCCCTAAGAGGCGAGCGCGCTAACCATTAGGCCACCGCGCCTCCCACTTTTTACAAGCCTGACACTTCAATAAAGTTTTCACTGCATTCATTTCAAACTAGGCCATTCATCTATTTTTGTTTTTGAGTGGCTTGTGAACTTTGCTGTTTGAATTGTTTCAACAAGTTTGAGTGATGACATATTGTAACGTATTGAAAGTTGTTTACTGTACATATAATTTATTGTGGGTAGTGTACTATAACCGTATTGTAAATGATGTTCTGTACATGTATTAGTAGTGTATTTTCAATATATTGTAAATGTTGTGTACTGTCAATGTTTGAGCAATGAAAATGTATCTAAAACAGTTTGAGTTATGACGATAACAAAGTTTTTTTTTTATTTAATTAAAAAGAAGTATATAAAAGCACTACTAACCAGGGTATTCCTCGCCACTAAACGTATTTATTATCCATTCACAGGCATTCCTACTTTCCATTCTAAATAAAAAACAGCAACAATTCCAAAAATAAATTTTCATCAAGTCTTCTTTCTCTTCTCTGAGGCAGGGAGCTTATTAAAATTAAAGGTTGTTTTTAAAAAATTAAAGATGACAACAACTATATTAAGAAGTCTGTTTCTTGCACCAAAATGGGAAGATAATACTCATTAGTTTGCTGTGACTGTAGGTTACATGTTATCATTAATGAAAAAGATAAACAATTCTAAAACTTGAATTATTTATCCTGCTTCGATAAATAAGACATTCAGTTAAGTAAAAAGCAAACCTAATAAGTGATGTTCCTAAGCTTATCCCTTGACCATCTCTTTCAATGACACATGCTAGCACATCGCCATAGGGCTTAAACAGATCAACTAAATCCTAGAGAAACAGACATACACCTAATTAGAGCTGTTTTGAATTTCCTGATTGTTGAAAGTTGTCTTCTATAAATTCTATAAATTAAACACTTGAACTTTGGCGTCATCATGATGATGGCTCCATCAGTCTCAGTAGACTATGGATGTGACACCTATAGGACACTTTTTTTCCTCAGAGATATTAGTCATTCAGGTTACCCCATAAATCGGTTAATTCAGGGTGGCATGTCCAGAGGCACTCAAGAGGATGGGCCTGTAGTGAGCATGTGCCCTTTCTTTCATGAAAAAGGGACTGAGGTGTGCAAAAACAATTTTTTGGGGGCAATAAAAGGGGTGGGGTGGGGGGATGGCCCTTTAGGCCTCTCTGCTAGATCTGCCACAGACTCTGAAGGCATGTATTTCTAGCACATCAGCAGTGTCAAAGACCATGTGTGCTTGACGTGTGAGAGAATTATTATGTGCACCTATTTTTTATCAGATGTATGCCAACTTATTACAGATCATTTACAAAAATGAAGGGTTATGTCAGCAGTCTTGATTGTTGACACTGAACAAGAATCACTTATTAACGGTTTTGCATATGAGCAAGTGACTTTCACCTTGGCTAGTGGGTGAGAAATTATTTCCATCACTGGAATTATAATATATAAACAGCTCTCTGCTGACCTCTAAAAGAAAAAGTTTACCAACCAACATCCAGGGCCAGCTGATAGTTTGTAGTAAAATAGTTTGAACAAATCCATGACTCATTGATATTTGGAACAATGAATAGCAGATGGGATGTTTCAATGACTGCTATATCTTGGTCTTTATTCAGGTTATCCTTTATTTTATTTTACTGACCAACCTTTTCATTAATGGTGGAAGGGAAATTCTCAATAATGATAACATCACTACCATCTGACGAGAACAAGTCTTCCTGCAGAAATAAGCAGTAGTTCAAGAGAATATCATTGCTGTCCAGGTACTAATACATAAAATGTAAATACGGTAAGAAGTTTCCACTGTACAGTCGGGGGAACAAGTGCCAGTTGATGGTGGCATGACTTCTCCGAGAAGTGACTGAGCCTGCGGTTTTTGTCCCAGAAGTTGCTAAGCAACATGATGTATTTATACGCGTGACAGCCAGGGTTTTCAAAACAAGCCGGCACCTGTCAGAGTTCCACCGGCTACATGATTTTATGTCACTGGTTACTTTGGCCACAGCAATCAGCTTGCGAGAAACAAGCTTGGCTTGTCACAGCCGCCTACTCTTCCAGTTGCTGACACCTACTTCAAAACATTTTGAAATCCCTGGACAGCTTTCAGATTACTCCTGACCGCTCACACTAGTTTTTGATTAGATGAAAAAATTTAGGAATTTTTCAATGCTTGAATGAAGATTTGCCAAAAACTGGCACTTATTTGCCCGACTGTGTAAATAGATACACAGTTGAGAAGTAGATACTCGCCTTTACTCCTGAGCAAAACCCAGGTGGAGCAGAATTTGAAACAGGATCATCTGCTGATGGTTTTGAGGCTGTCTGCTGAGATGTGATGCCTTTTCTTGATTTTGATTCATTCTGACCTTTCTTTACCCACTTGGGTGATGGAGGGGTGGGTTTAGTGGCCAGCAATGGAGGAAATGATTCTAGTTTCTAAAAGAGAAAGTTAATAATATACTAAAATGTTAAGGCAAGGACATTGCTGTCTCTTTGTTTCTTTCTCTGTCAAGCAGCTTGCACCACTACAGTCTTTTTTTTTTTTCAAGAGGGACCCCTCATATATTATAAAGTCAACTTGTCAATTCCTATTTATAATATTAGACACATTGATTAGACCACTCATAAAATTCATACAAAACCATATCTGGGATAGCCTCCAATGCAAACTTGACAAACCCTAAGAGCGTCTGCGTAGGAGGCTATATTTGAGACCAAGTTTGTCCAGGACAGTGGTGGCATATTTTTTGATAATGTCATAAGTGGGAATATTGCTGATGTCATTTCCTTCTTTTGCATGGTTCTTTCTTTTAACTTTTACTTATTTGACGCTTTTTGTCTATATAATAAAAAGAAAAAAAGACTGCATGACAGATTTGAAGATACACTCATTTGCTGTGCTCACTTGAAAAATATTGTTTTTACCATTCCAAAATATAAAAACTTATATCCTTGTGCTCTCATGTAATATCCTCTACATGTTTATGCACCAATTTTTCATACTAGATTATTGATAAACTTAAACAAAATCCTCTCTCTACGAACAAATATAGCAGTTACACAAATAATCAGACAGGACATAAACCATTAGAGAATACTCGAAACTTGGGTTCACCTTAAAAAGTGATAATTCTCTTCAAAAGGTCTAAAATTTAAAGTGAACAAAACTTTTGAAGACAGGATAAAAGACAGGATAAAAGAACACGACAGAGACATAAGGCTTGCTCATACACAAAACTCCGCAGTTTCGGAGCACGCAAACGAAACGGGGCATATTCCTTTATGGAATCAAGTCAAGTTTATCGATCGTGACCCTCACCGATACACACGCAGGGTCAAAGAGGCTATCCAAATAAGACTTCATTCTAATAACATCAATAGAGATAGCGGAATTGAAATTCCTGAAACATGGATACCTACGATCAGAAAGCATAACAGCCGTTCAACTACAAAGCAGACCTATGAGGGAACACCATCTGTTAGTCGGAATAATGAGGATCGAAATGTACCAATCACAGCGAACCAACGTGCATAAATAGCGACGCCTAAACAATCGACCTCATCGCCTGATGAAGACTAGCAGTATTGCAGTCGAAACGTCGCGATCAACATCTCAAAGCGATTCTATCGTGAGACAAACGAATAAACGTTCATTACGTATCTCGTAGTCTTTTTCAGCAAGGTGAGCTCCATGTTGTCATGTTGCAGAGTCGTGCTCTAGCAGAGCGCAGGTGCCACACGCGACTTGCCTCTGGGCAACTTGTATAACTTTGCTATCATGAAAGCTTTTAAGAGCTGGGCACCCAAGATTTCTTACAGAAGAGCCTTCGGGCACCCTGCAATTATGCTAAGAGCACAGCCTTTATGTGTAGTCATGTGAAAACAAGTGGTTGAAAATGGTGGATAATTCTTAGCCCCATCTCTATTCACCTTATTAACATGTGTCAGAACTCTCTGTTGCTAAGGTGTAAAACGATAGGCACCATTCTTGTTAAAAAAAACGAGAGACAAATAAGCTGTGGGGTATTCTTCAAATTAGCCTTTCATTCCGGTATGTGAAATATTGAAATAAATTGTACACAGCGTGCACAGTGCACAGTTATTGCTTTTAAATTCTGTTCTTTGGCAGCTTCAAAAAACACTTTTTAATAATAAATTACTAAATTTAGGAAATAATAATCATATCTAAAGAAGATAATACATTACATCGATAACATTGGCAGGTTTTGTCGTTGTTTTTTCTCCTGGTCTTCTCACTGGAGGCGAGTCTGTAAGCGCACGTGCTTTCATCACCGAAGCTCGCCCTCGACCTGTGGCAGGAGCTTGTGCGGTGTTTTTCTCCTTTGTTATTCCCAATGCGGCTTTAGGAAGATTAAGAGAGCCGATATCTTTCAGTGGTTTCCCTCTTCCCTGTCCTACTGCTGGTATTAGTTCCGTTTCCTCGGGCATTTTAGAGGCATGGGCGTCAATAAAGAAATCCGAATCCCACGTCCTCCAACGGGACGCCATCTTGAATGTTTACAACAAATTCACTCGTCCCAATCCCCCTTCATACACCTGACGTGCACAGGCGTTCCGTGACACCTTGAAGGAGTGGTGGTCACGCAATACAAGTCACGAAGTCCACGAACGATACATTCTTCATGATTCTTCATGCAAACAAAAAGCAAATAAATTGAGCAGTGGAAACACATCATTTTTTATTGGCAATACGTCGTCTGGATGATTTTGGATAAAGACTGTTTGAAAATTGGTGCATAAAGTGTACGCATGTCCAATCAGTCAAGAACTGTGCAAAAATCTTGCCGGCAAAAACGTCTTTCATCCACTAGTTTTCTAAAACAAACACTTTCTGCGCAGCTTCACGTGTTTTGTATCAGAAAAATAGAAAATGCGCTCTAGTTTGGCAGAAAATTTTTTATTTGTTTTTAGGGGGCAAAAAACTTGTCGCATCTTCTTATGGGAAAACCCGACTGACCATGCGAAAAAAGGGGGACATCTCGTAGTCTACTTCCACCCCCATTCTGTCAATTTTTACTTCTCTTACTGTTTTCTGACAGTAGCCTAGTCTTCAGCCGTCTCTTTTCCACAAAGCGCACTATGCGAACGACAGTGCAAGAGAGACAGCCAAAAAAATAAGAGGGGAGGGGGTGGAAAGGAAACCTTCCTTCACCATCTTCCTCCTTTCCTTCCAAACCTCCTCCGCTTCTCCCCATTCATTTTGGTCACCAGGCGTGCGCTCGGCACACTTGGAAAGAAAACGACTGCTACGCAGGGTACACGTCCCGTAATCCGTTTCCATTCAAGCCATCCGCAGCCAAAGATGCTCGTTAACAGTTTCAGTGCCCTAATATAGCAATTTTTAATGAAAATGGACTTTTATTTTTAGGTTTCCTGCGACACAAATATAAATTTTGGCTGTTCAAAAATCTGCTGAAATCTGTGACACAACTACCATTTTGTGAACATGTAAAATCACCACACTTTTCAGAAGCAAAACCGTTTCACACTCCACGCAATTTTTCACGACAGAACTTAGTTTGCAGTCGCGAAAACCACATGCTATGTCGCAAAATTTCAAATAATGAAAAGTGTACTACACGCGCATTCATGACTATTTTCTACTCTCCACGATCAAATCAAAGAACGCTAAAGCTTGTAGAAGGCAGTCGCTTAAGTCGTCCTTCTTGTCACACGACTTGAAATAATTCACAAATTTTGGCGACACCTGAAGAAGTGGTTTGTTATTGCTCCCAGCAAAACTGCCCGGCGGGTTGCTGATAAATGATTCAACGAAATCTTCACTCCCTTCCATTCCTTGCTGTTCTTTAAGAAACTGTTCACACTGCGTTTCGAAAGGTTCCTCATTTTTTCTGTCCCGAAACAAGCTCTCCACTAAATTTACGGCAGCTCTCTTTTTACTACCCCCAGCTGGAAGACAGAAATGTTTTGAAGTGTGCATCGGATCAAATGGTATAACTAGTCCAGGAAGTAAGCAAGTCAACATGGCTTCGAAAACGCGAAGGTGCACGGCAAAGGGGAGAAGGGACGCGGTTTGTTTTCCTATCCGATGACTTTGCATCTCAACCACGTAAATGTCCGTCTTGGGAACCTTGTTGACAAATTCTTGAACCTGAAATTCAATTCACAAAAGTCAACCACAAAATGATAAAATCCTAACCCATGTTTAGTCTCAAACTAAAGCCCCAGGCCGGGTCGCTCGAAAGCCGATTAACACTAACCCAGGATTAAAAATTGATCAAGGTTTCAATTTCTCTCGTATAAAAGTGTTTTTAGTACTCACGTTTTGTGGAGTTTGAGATTACTCGACGTCAAAACTGGAGGACAGAAAGCCTCAGTAAAAAGTTACTAGTAAAAAAGTGACCTCAAAATTCATGCTAATAATGGATTAGCTAAATCATGCCGTTACTTTTGGATTTAGCAGCCTTCCCCCCCTTGCTACCTTCAGATGGTCACTACTATCTGGTAACTAAAACGTGTACCATACGTTGGCCGACCCAACTTAGTCGACCGTTTGGCAGTCTTACATTGACAAATTAAAACTATTTTTTCCATAATCTTATTAGCCTGCGAATACAGCCGCCTCTCATTCACGTCCCGCAATAAGATTATAATAAGATTAAGGAAAAAATAGTTTTAATTTGTCAATGTAAGACAGCCAAACGGTCGACTAAGTTGGGTCGGCCAACGTATGGTACACGTTTTAGTTACCTGAAGAGGCGGCTGTATTCACAGGCTATAATCTTATATAGAGAGCTAAAAAGGATAAATCTTGCTGGAAATTTTTCCCCATGCACGAATTACTTTCCAAATGAAGGAAACCTCGAAAATAAAGTTTTTTAGAAAGAAAACACCAAAGAAGTATAATAAACCAAAAACAAATAATGGTGGTTATGACTGAGGATGTGCCGTTTTCAAGATGTCCCGTCTATGACATAGTGGATACGTGTAGCTCCTTTAGGCACATTTAATGTGTTGATAATAACTACACTGAAACTGCAGCTGAAACCATGTGTGATGGCACAAATGGTTCTTTTTACTGGTTTCCAGCAGTATTTGATTGCGTCATGTGCAGTTGCCTTTTAGGAAGAACACACCTAGCTGATCATGACGATAGCTGTGCGAGGTCCAAGCCTGCAAGGGACCATATCTGCAAGGAGATTTGGACCCCAACAAGTCTAAACCAGAGATCCAAAACTACAAGGACACAAGGATTCAAACCCTGACCTCAAATGGCAGGCAGAGGTGATCACAAAAAGAAAAACAGTGAATTTCTGTGTGCATGATTTATTTCATCTTGACAGCATCGTAAAATTTTAAGGATAGAATGCAAAACAATGAAGCATGTGAGCTTACCAAAGGTCTAAACACAGCTGGATTGTATGGTTTGGGTTTGAGAATCTGGGCCCGTGACCAGCCCAATACCTGCTTATCTTTGTCCATACGGACCCACGCAGCATTCTGGAAACCAATATCTATAGAAACAATCTCTGATATCACCTGAAAATGCAAAACAAACAACAAAAGCTCAGGGCTGGAGTTAAATACTCACTTACCTGGCAGGCAAGAAACAGATTTTTATGACTAAATGTGACCTCTTGGCAAGGGAATCTTGTAACCAGCTTTAACAACATATCCCTAAATTTTTTATTTCTTTACACTCAAATTTCTAATAATAATTTATGAATTAAACAGGATATAAAGGATAAAACTTTCTTTGCTAGTTTTTTCTTCATCAAAAGAACTGATAACTGTATTACCGGTAATTAACTTTAATCTTTATCTTAAAATGTATGTTACATACAGCTGTAGATATAAGTTTATGTTATAAACAAAGAAAACTGTAAATGGTTTCTCACAGAACTACTCTCCTAAACAAAAGATCTGAACTTGTCACCAAGTGAGGGCACGAAAACAAGTTCTACGCAGCCAATCAGAAACAGGATCGCCCCAACCATCCCCCATGAGCTTAGTTAAAACTGTATTCCGACCGCCTCTAATGGCACAGTCTGATAATCGCTTTGTGCGTGAAACTCAAGTCGCTGTCCATACAGTCTCTATCTTTTAATTATAGTAAGGTTTTATTACTGGTATAAAATTATATTATAAAATGCAGTGGAACACAGTCAAGAAAGGTGTTAGGGTTAAGAGTTCCAGTGGTACATCCCCAACCCCAAATTCCAGAGTACATACACCAAGGTTGTACTCAATCCATATTGTCCAGATTAAGGGTTGATACTCTACCAAAATGGTCCTCATGTGTAGCTTAAGAGATATGCATATGTTACCTACCTCTTTTCTGTTACGGGACAACAGTTCCTGGATTGATTCAAGTCCTTTAGAGGTCTTTTTCGTAACAGCTGCTAGTTCCCCAGCCTCTTCAAGTTTCTTAAAGAATGCTGCACCAAAACCCTTTATTTGAAAGAGTTCTTCAATGCTTTGGAAAGGTCCAAAATGTTCACGATATTGTACTAGACTAGTTGCTTTACTTTTTCCAATGCCTTTGGTGTTTGAAAGATCTTCTAAACTACGATTGTTGAGTGCCTTTAAAATCACCTGCAAAATTAACAGATTTTTTCAAAATACCTTATTATAGGAAATTGACGCTTGTGTTAATTAAGGTATTTGAAATTAACGCGACTTAAATTAACGCGAATTGAAGGAAAAATTACTTCCCAATAAAGGAAATTAACGCGAAAGAGGGGGTAACATTTCAAAATGAAGGAAATTAACGCGACAAACACAAAGGGAAAAAGACTTGTTGAGACAACAGGAACAAGTTTACTTTAACACAAAGGAGACTGAGCGCCTCGAGCGTTTTTCACAGTTTTAGTGATCCGGCAGATTTTCACCCTGATGAAATAATGTCTTTTCATAAGTGTCAAGACGTCTGGACTGTATCGAGAAATTGGTTCCAAAATGATGGAAATTAAGGTCATGGAAATTAGCACTCCACTTAATTAACGGTGTGGAAATTAACGTTAACAAAAATTAACGCGACTTAAATTAACGCGAATTTTTGAAATTTGCGTTAATTTAATATAATAAGGTAGCATTCTTCATATACAGGATAAAGGTTACTCCAAGCAATTGCATTATGTGCCTTATAAGTAGACAACAAAATACAGTAGTTGCGTAGTAACAGTTACATTTCATCTCAAGACTGTAAATGTGGCATACAATGAGCCAATCTTACCCCATCACGCATCTCACACCATCACTTTCTCTCACCATGACTTAAAAGCCAGCAGAGAACTATGCCTTTTTTCCTGAGTACACTTTTGTTCTTGGCACTCCTTGCACTTTTTTGATTGTCAGTAGGTTTTTACATCAAAAATAGGCTTCTCTCTGAGATTTTTGGGGGCTTTCCTTGAATCTCTCAGCCTCTTACGCTCCCCATAACTTCCTTTAAAATCTAAGTTTTAAATAGTTTTCTAAGAGTGGGTTTTATAAAAAGTTAAAAGTGTTTCCTGAGGTAAATCAGTAGTGCATTAACATCTTTTGATCTCTGAATATTTCCTAAAATGTAACACACTGGTATTTTTTATGTGAGTCAAGTGAAATATAATAGATTTTCTAACTGATGGGAGAGGGGGGGGGTGTGTGTGGTGTTTTGGGGGCAATATGGACATGATATGGAATGCCCTTGTCGGATTTGGAACAAGTGGCAATGTTACATGAACCAACCTGTTTTTTTTCTTCTGGTAATTCTACGCTGACACTTTCAGTTGCTTTCCCTTTCGGTTTAAGAATTGAGTGTGGATCAGCTTCTTCTCCCATTCTAGCCGCATTCTTTACCAAAGTTGTGGATGCATAGCTTCGTAGCGAATTTGAGAACGCACGTGGAAGGAAATATCTACTTCCACACGAACGACAGCTAGCTGAGAAAATAAACCAGGAGGACACTAATCGTTTCATAATATAACACTACTGCATTGATCGAAGGGAAATCAATTTCTAAGAACTCCTTTGCCAGCATTATTCCCAAAAACTTTGCAGAATAATATTCGTGATAGCTCGTCCGCCATATTTGGCCGGGTTACCAACCTGACCCCAGTCTCTTCTGGTGTAGCAGTAGAATGACGTCATAGATGCATTGAGGCGCCTGAACAAAGAAGGGGCCGGATAAATGGGAACTGGGATTTGCCTATTTTTCACTGGGAAAATGTAATGTGGGTCACTGGGACTTCGACTAAAAGGGGAATGGGACCGTGATTTGGGCAAAAAATAGTGTGGGAAATGGGATTTGCACAGAATATGGACTGGCAAATGGAACCTCAAGGTTGAAAGTCAGGTGACCAACACACATGCAGTACAGTTTATCCTCAGTTGTGAACAAATTACACTCCGTTACGTCCTCTAAGAGGACTGGATGTCGGAAAAATGTACAAATAGTACGGGAGATTTCCCACGTTCCCTTTCTATGCCACATATCAAACATCACAAAGAAACTTAAAATATATGAAAGTAACCTTACCTCTTAAAACGTACACGACTTACCGAAAAAAGGTGAAATTTAAGGTGAGCTCTCTCGAACCGCACCGTCACATTTTTCTTTGAGTGACTATCTTAGCCAGACTTGTATACAAGATAGGGGCTAGGAGAGACAGAGGGGCTATACGAGCATTTTAAAAAAAGTGCTCGACTGTCAAAATGTTTTGGCCAAAAAGGAGGTAACCTGCGATCAGGCGTTCTTTTTCTCGCAGCCGGAGTGTCAACGGAAAAATGAACGCCTAAGACAATTACTTTCTTTTTCCTCTCGTTGCGAAAAAAGAACGCCTGATCGCAGGTTAAAAAGGAGATACCCCTTAGGTGTTTAGCCTCCGACGCAGACGTTCTTTTTGCTCGTCACGCAATCTCTGAACGTCTGCGTAGGAGGGTACGAGGTGCCAAAGCCCTCCTCTTCATCTAGCACTAGCACTAAGCAGTGTGTGAATATTAACCAACCTGCGGCCGAAGTTTTTTAGACGGAAAGGTCTCTATGTTGTTGGCAGATAACCGCAAGCAAAGGCGGACTGGTGCCCCAGCTTTTTTGTTGGCCTGAATTTTTAGATGTCTTCCTCTGGTCGAGAATAACAAGAAATCACGTTTTCTGTACACGTTGTAATTGCACTTAACTTAATAAAACTGATTTTAAAAGTTGGTTCAGTGCGTCATACGTGTACAGAAGACGTGATGTCTAGTTATTCTCGATATTCAAACGCGTTCTTGGCTCCGGCACATAGGATGGTCGCTTACTATTTTCCGACGAATAGAACATACATTTTGTAATCAAACAACAGCAAGAAACACGACAGTTTAACTCCAATGCAATAAAAATATTTTATTTACAAACGAAAGCTCGTTATATATAAAATTACTTTAACAAATTGACATTTATATTTTCTAATAACGCATTTTCACTATTATATATTAAAAAAATTGAATATCATTTATTGGAATGACCTGCAAATCCATACATGAAAAATAAAAAATAACAATGAAAACATTTATGCTCTGTCTAGAGTAGATTAAACATTCTTAATCTCAAAACGGTAACTACGTAACTTATTTCGTTTGATTTCTCAGGTTGAGTGATCAGCAAGTGTCTTAGTATCTTATCACAACAAAATGAAGTGTCAACTTTCGGTCTGTTCGCGAAACTCGTTACGTTTTGATTGGTTTACAAGAGTCGAAGATACTCCGCTTACTTTAACCAAGGTTCTTCGAAAACGACCCTCGTTGACCTGAATGTTCAAGTGCAGTTACGACAGAAAGTGTCCTTTACGCCTAAAATGCTGCTCTTAACGATAGCCCTAAACTAAAACCAAAACTACCCCACCTGACCAGTCACAGCAAACGCAAGTATGCATTTAACCAATGTGGCACGCAGCAAAAATTGTAACCGGTGTCAACGCGGGAAAACGTGCGCAATCAACGTCACCATTGGCTCTGATTACCTAGTTTACAAAACAGCCGTTTTGCTTTGATTGGTCAGTGAAAGTTCCTGTTTCGAGTAAACACGTTTGCGTTCTGCGGAAATCAGTGTTCTAAAATTGCACAGAAGGAGGTAAAACGTTTTACTACTGTTTTTCGGTTGAAAAAGCGACTTAAGACGATTAAACCTCTCCACAGGGTTCCAGAGAAGGCAGAAAGGTCAGAACCAAAACATGCTATTTCTATATGTCCCAGCAGAACAAGACCCTCATGAAACGGATGAAATGAAATGGAAGTTACTGCCTCTGAAAATAGTTTAAAAGCTCATTTACACTTCTGGTGAGGATACTGTAACTAATTTAAAGGTACTGAAAGAACAGAGGGATCTTTCATTGTAATATGAAGCCTAAAAATGTCATTCCACTATCTAACTATTGTTCATGTATTACTCATTCATTCGTCCTCAGCTCTCTGTCCTCGGGCGAAGTTCAAGAACACTTGCTCTAGCGTGGTCTGGCTAACAGAGTAATCTTCAATGTTGTAGTCCATTTTAACCTTCTCGATTGTCCCAAACAGCTGAGCCCACGTTACACTGGTGTCGCGGATGTGATAGTGGACCATGCCTTGATGCTCATCTTTCAACACGCTGCCAGGGAATGAGCCTTCTATAAATTGCTTCAGCGGTCTGATATCCGGTGTATCACGGGAGACTCTTGCGAGAAGAGTGTAGCCCTCGCCAAACTTGGTTTTGAGATGTTGCGGACTTCCTAGGCATTTTAATCGTCCGTTTACCATGATGGCCAGTCGAGTGCAAAGAGCTTCACACTCCTCCATGCTGCAAACCAAAGAGAATTGTTATTTTAACCCTCGCAGTTTGTCAAGTTCGAAAAATTACTTTTCCTCACTGATTTCCACACATTTCTATTACAAAATGTTAATTCTAAGAATTTAGTGCCTCATCGAGACAATAACCCTAGTTGACAATGTACTGAAACTATAAGGAGAAAAAATGCTAAACATGGACGGTGGTAGAAGGAAAGTCAAAAGCGGTCTTACACAATTTGGGTTGCAAATTTCCCGTGCAAGATTTCGACTGTGCAAGATTCGAGAATTTGGTGGAAAATAGCTCATATTTTAAGCCCGTTATTGCTATTCTACAAATGAAAGCATTTCTTGCCCTTTATATCTGCACTATGAACATTCTCTCTAGCCGCTCCTTTCCCACGCCCCCCTTAGTAATTTTTCTTCTATTTCCAGATTTTGAATGAGCTCGAGCTACAAAGCAACATTTTCTTCGTTCTTAGCAAGCAGGCATCTGAGGAAAAGCAATTTAGTTTTCGTTTTTACAGGGGGAATAGTAACGTCCTCTTTTATTCTCATAGCTCAAAAAGAATTCAAGAAAGGATGCACACCACATGCAGTTTAATGCAGAGGAATGGAAGAACAAAAGAAAGAAAAGAAGCATTGGAGGCACACTAAAATTGAGCTCAGATATTACAAAACACTCACCTGTGTGAAGTAATCACGATACATCGTCCATCAGCCCGAACACGTGACAATGCATCCCATAATAATCTTCTCGCCACTGGGTCCATACCAGTCGTGGGCTCGTCCAGAAACACCACCGGAGGGTCCCCCACAAGTGATATGGCTGTGCTGAGCTTTCGTTTGTTGCCACCACTAGGGAGGGAAGGTAGGGTGAAAAAAGACATTTTCACGAGACCTACTGTTAAAATCCGAAAGTCCTATTAAAAAAAGCCATGTTCAAAAGACTTATTTTTGGGTGAATTAGTTCTCCTGGGGGCCACGATCCAAAATGCCTTTTTTCTTTCTTTTTTTTTGCTGGGGGAGAGAAGGAAAAGAAGGTTATATCGTTCCTTTTAGATAAAACTAATAAACCCACTGGCTTTTGTTGGAAATGAAAATCATCGGAGGGTTTTTGCGTGTGACATTTGGGGGCTGATTTTCGAACGACTTTAGTATATTTCCTTACACATAGCAAAGGAACGATTCTAAGTAACAAGGGTAAGATGCTCAAATACCTGTATGAACTGGTTAACTTATCAGCGTGCTCCTGAAGCAGCAGAGCGTTAATGAGATCCTCTACAACATCAGCTATCATCGTTTCCGGTACGCCTCGTAGTCGCGCATACATGTAGAGCAGCTCTCTTCCGGTCAGCTGATCAATCAAAGCATCAAACTGTGGACAATAACCAATGCGCTGGCGAACCTAGAAGCAGTCAAGTACTGGAGGTTAAAAATGGACAGTTCATCCTTGGGACCCAGTTAAGGGCTGGGCGTTGAATGCAGGAGGGTCCACCCTATGTCTTATCTTTGTACCAAGAAGGTACATGGATAGGACAGCTGTTCTGAATTCTGTCTCTAATTACAACTCACAATTGACCTTGCTCCCTATGTGTGGCTTCGTAGCGCAGTTAATAGAGCATCGCACCGGTATTTCACGGAGGTCACGGGTTCAAATCGTGTTGAAGCTCTGAATTTTTTTGCAGGCTTCTTTAAATTCCAGTTACTTAAATTGGAAGTCTCACTGCGCTCTTTTCTCACTTACATCTACATCCGCAGTTCAGATGTGAATCACTTAATATGTACTGTACACCATTAGAGCTACGCGCAAGCAAGAGATAAGCAATGTTGTCATTTTGCCCAATATGATAAAATATAAAAAAGAGTTTAAAATACAGTAACGTAAATAGAGGATAATACACGGCGGCGCGAAGATATGAATTTTATTTTCGAGTGGGAAAACAATATTTGATGAATCGATAGCTTGCCATTTCCAACCGACGTTTGGCGGGAAATGACGTCATCGATATCCTCATTAGTGAGGATATGGAAAATACGCCACTACAGTCCCGGATGCAGTTTCGTATGAATTTTACGAGTGGTCTATTTTCCAGTAAAACACTCGCGCCTATATAATAACAGAGGCTCTTCGCGTTAAGCCCAGCAAGTTTTATTAAGAGTTCATGCCCAGTATCCAACAACTAACCCTGTTCATGTTGCTTCTGATGTCAAAGCCTTCCACAACAGCTGTGCCGCCTGACATGGTCTCGTCACCAGTCAACATGCGGAACGCGGTCGTCTTGCCGGCGCCGTTGATTCCAAGGAGACCAAAACATTCGCTCATGGGGACACCCAGGCTCAAACGATCCACCGCAACCAATGGCGAACGACCTAAAAATCAAAGACAGAAAACACATGTTATAATTATGTATAGTAATGTTTCAGCTCGTTGCCTCCTAGTCTTCTTCGTAGTCGTTATTTGGAAAGCTACTAATCACGCAACATTCTTCCGTCACTATGAGAGAGAAGCGTTGCGCGACGCCCAAGGAAGTCACACAACACCCGCTGCAACAGCAGTAGCACAACGCTCCATATTACAACAGAAGAAAAGCATTGGGTGAGAACCAAGGAAATGGAACGTTAGCAATCACGCAACGCTCCCTTGTCGCAACAGGAAACAAGCATTCATCCTTGACGACCATGCAAGGATATGGAACGACAGTAGTCACGCAATGTCCCCCTATCACAATAAAAGAGAAGCGTTACGTGATGGCCAAGAAAGACAAGTTGCCCATTCTTGTCAATTGGTTACTGAAAGACATCGGGATACCATAATTACACTGTAATTATGGTATCTGAGTTCACTCTGGTTTAAGACTTTTTTCAATAGAATTTTTAATACGAACGCCAAAGGAGCAGAGCTGAATGTCTATATGAAAGAGGTGTCCGTATCATAGAGTGATTATTATGTGGAGTCTGGTTTATCAGGGACCAAGTGAGCTGTCCGTTATATAGAGGTGACCGAATGATAGAGACGCTCGAAAGAAGAGATTCGACTTTATATGTAGACTCTGCATTGCTTCTTTAACGGGAGACTTCCGAGGTAAGCCACGGTTTGCAAGGCCTGAACGAGGGCTGAAAAATCGCCCAAAAAGTAAAGAAAAATTGGATAACTCGGAAAAGTCCTGCTATTGTAACAGCGTAAAGAAATTAGGTGTGGAATACAGTTGGAAATTGCCAGTTAAACAAAAAACTTACGGCCGTGTCCAGGGAAGACCTTTGTCAATTCCTTGATAACAAGCACATCATCGATATCCGTAGAAGTCATGACTCTTTCCTTCTCCGCTAAAACGTCGTCATCATCGGCCAAGTTCGACTCCTCCATTGTGAACACTCCAGTGGAGCATGAGCGTAACCGCGCGAAAAAACGCGTACACACGTTAAACACGCGATACTCGATCAACAGCACGAGCGCAAAGAAAAAGATTCCTTCCCAAGCCAAGAATATCAGGTATCGACCGATACCGGGGTTATCCCACGCTAGGTAATTATCCTGAAACACTAGCTGATCGCCGACTAGTTTTCGGACTTCTTCTTCACAGGATTTCCTGGGGAGGTGATACGGTGAATTAACACACATGTCCACGGCTTTGTTGAAGTAGTCCAAGGCATTGTAGTTGTTGAACATGTCTCCGATTCCCTGGCCCAGGCAGTAGTTGGGTAGAACGAGAAAGGCCCATTTCAGGGCGTCGGCAACGTCCAAGAGGTCTAGACCTGAAAAGAGAATAAAGTATCGCTAAATAAATTGAAGTCAAACCTCTAGGGGAGATGAAACTTGGTTCAAGAAGTCGGGAGTAAATTGCGGTGTTTGACTGAGTCAAGGGAAACGGATTTTTGTTCGAGTTATCGGGAGGTTCAAGAAAACGAGGGCTTTAGAAATCAGGATTCCACTGTATCTTTGGGTCTGTTTACATGATTCCGGAATGAAGTTCGTTCTGCATACACATGACAGAGTCGACCGGCTCAACCAAAGGCATTTTCACGTGCGCGGTTTTCGCGCGAGGTCAAAACAAGGTGACGCATGTTTCACGAGAGATCAAAACAAGATGGCGCATGTTTCGCGCAAACATGTTATTGCACCATTCATGGCTATATCTGCGATTTTAACGAGCAATTTGACTATAGGGCTACTTCGTTGGGCTAAACAGAAAATGCTATAACGTTTTTACGGTCTGAGTCAAACTGTGGCCTTCGTATGCGGTTTCATCTCGGAACGAAATTCGTTTTGTGTTTACATGATACCAGAATGAAATGTCATTCCAGAACGAAAATTTCATTCCGGAATAAAAACCGGAATGAACTCATTCCGGGATGACTTGACTTTCGTCTCGGTATCATGTAAACAGATACTAAGCAATTATTGGATGAGGTTGAGCATGATATCGTGAAATATCAGAGGCGAGGTCTGTGTTATCAATAATTGTTTTATTATACGTTTTCAAACAATTTGCCATCACTTTTTCTAGCGCCGGCGTAAAACTTCGTCAGAACATTGGCCAAAGCGGTTTTATCTTGTGGTTCCTCCAGGTTCTTCTCCCTCAAATAATCATTCCGAATTTTTACACTTGTTTTTGTTGTTCTCTTGATGTTTTTAGAATCTTTATTCTCGATCAAAACTTTCTATTCCTCTACGGAAACGGAGGCGAATTGCTCAGCCATATTTTCAAAAGTTTGACAGCACTACACGGACGAGGGGCTTGGAAACTAGGTGGACTTTGAACTCGACATGATAACCTAAATATCTGCTGCAGATATTGGGTTATCATGTCAAGTTCATATGCTACTGTATATTGAATGAATGCTCTCGACCAATCACATGTTTCAAAGTAATTCTAATGTATAATAAAGAGAAATATATGGGGATGGAATGGACTCGTTCCGGAATCATGTAACCTAAAAGGCTAAACAAAATTTTGTACCTGACATGCTATAGCAATATCCAAGCAGTCCGTATTTTCGAACAACTTCGAAAATAACATGGAAGTTTCCATTATCGGAGAATTTCTGCGTCCAAACCGCTAGGACTTAGATCGAAAGCATAACAGCACCTTTCGCGCCAAGCTAAAAGGAAACTGCTCCCACAATTCAAAGTATTGCCAGTTGTTTTTACGCGAAAATTTCGTTCGAATGAGATTAAATTTTCATAAACATTTAAGAATAAAAATGAGCGACAGAAGTTTTGCACAATGTTTCGATGTAGTCATGACATCATTTTCATGTAACAAGAAAATAACGGTTCAACAGTGTTATATATGAGGTGAGAGGTGTGATTAGAGTAATAATAGAAAGTGGACTGCTGAAAAAAAATGTTTTAAGGTCTGAAAATGCGACAGTACGAAACGCGAGTCACAAGTGACCAAGAAGCAGACACACAGAAAACTACTCTACGTGCCTGAGCTGGAAGACGAAAGCTTTTAACGATCTTTAAGGGGAATTATACCCGAAAGTCGTTTTTCTCAGCTAAATACGGGTTTAAGGAAATATCTCACTCGCGTTTTAAGGAATCCAAAACCGCCCTCATTATCTCACATATCTACGTTTAACGGTGTCGTTTGTAAATTTTTGGGTGATTTTTGGGGATGTTGGGAGAAGAAAGTTTTTTTTTTTCGCAAAGGAAAAGAGAAATAAAAAATATTGAAGATTAATTGTTTTTAGAATTAGAATTCTTTAGTTCTTCATTCAAAATTCAGGTATAATGCCCCCTAACTTTATTTTTACAAAAGCACATGATAAAGCGGTAGTATTTACCTGGAATACTTAGAATAAAGACGGTCAGAAGCGTGGCCAGTCCTGTGATAATGTTGAATATAGTCAGCACCACAAAGGCAGTGGAAGCGGTACGAAACACAAAAGAGAAGAGATACATGAGAGGAATAATGGCCCAGCCATATAGCATCATCAACAGGAACAGATAGCCAATACGAGGACCTGCAAAGCGAGAAAGAACGTAAATTTATTTCAGTTTTAATTTAACTGAGCTCGAGCACTGAACGAGCATCCACATCAAGATGGAACCATTTACGTTTATAATTTTAGGTTTTTAAACGCCTGTCAAGAGTTATTATGAGCTCGCTTTCGTTTTGTGCTCAAATTAGTCCTACTTGTTTCAGTCAATCAAAACAAACATGCTGTGTTTCAACCAATCAGAAGCAAAAACCAAAACCAATAGTCACTTGGCTTACGCGCATGTAACCGCTTGTTTTCCCGCGTTTGGCACCGTTTTCCCGCGCTTTGCACTAGTTACATGTTTTTCCGCACTGTGCACCGTTCACACGTTTTCCCGCGCTTAGTACCGTTTTTCCCGCGCTTTGCACCGGTTAACGGTACATTTTTCTGCGCCTGGCACCGTTATTCCCGCGCTTTGCACTGGTTATATATTTTCCCGCGCACAACACCGGTTACACGCCTCCACTTCGAGTTCTTGGTGCATCGCATTATTACGTTCGCTGTGATTGGCCAGATGTCACAACATTGGTTATGGATTTACGAGTTCGGCATTACAAAACCACTTTCAGTCAAAAGAAAAAGTAATAAAATCATTCCCAAACCTGTGTAAGCAGGGACGTCAAAAGCGGCCACAAGGATCATTATCGAGAGGGTCGGGAGGAGAAAGTTGATTAAGTCCCATGTGTAGGCGGAATCCCAGTAACTAAACGGATCTACACCGCTGACAAACTGCACGTGTTTCGCTTTGTTGGTTCGTTCCTGGACCAGGAACACGACAAAGCTTGAAGCCAGGAAGGCCATGCCAAACAACACATTGAACGAGATCATGAATCCAAGGCCGTTACTAAAGAGAAGCAATGAGACAACATTAATCATAATCTAGGCAAGTCAAATACGTGTAATATATCAAACACGAGAGGCAGTGATTTATCGGGATATCCAAACACTGAGAAGAGAGTTAAAAATGCGACGCGCAGCGGACTATTTTTGACAAAATTCGACGTGTTTGGATAGTCGATGAAACACTGTCTCGAGTGTTTGATATATCTTCTCAATCGAAACAAATACTACGGAGTAAACGGAGAAACAAAACCTCCGGTTATGATTTTCGTCTTTTTTTTAACTTAATGATCATGAATTATTAATAAGTTTGAGAGTTCTCTTTTTTAAAAAAAACCTATCTATGCACTCCAAGAACACTTATTGAACATTTATTGTAACTATTGAGTGCTACGCAGCAAAACTCTTTTTTATGCCTCTTTTTTATTGAGAATTTTCTTTACTGTCTGTCTTACATTGTTCTTGGTGCTAATCCTAAGAATTTAGTGTTTCATCTAATTAATATCCCTTAGCGACTACAAAAGTTTAGAAGAAGTATAGTACGTCACGATTTTGCATCGCGTGACGTAATCATACTTGTTCCCAGGATCTTAGTCGCGTAGTTCTTAACTGACTCACCGTTGTAAATCATTGATGGATTCTTGAGCTGTTCTTGGCAGGGGGTGGTTTATGGTCGTCAGTGAGAAGTTTGTTCCAAGAGTAGAACGCAAGATGGCAGTGTCTGCAGCCGCAAGGGACACGGCGATGGAATGGAAGGCTTGATTATTGAACCACGCCGTAACGTTTACTGAGGAGAGAAAGACGAACAAAACAGTCGGTCAGGCAGGCAGACAATCAGGCAGACCCACAGACAGTCAGTTAGACAGTCATGCAGGCAGGCAGGCACACAGTCAGACGAAAAAACGGCGGTTGGTCGGTTGGTCGGTCGGTCAGTCGGTCATTCAGTGAGTCAGACAGTCAGTCATTAATGTAGGCAGCCAGACAGGCAAACAATCAGACAGACTCACAGACAGACAGGTAGTCAGAGAATCAGTCAGTCAGTCAGTCGGTCAGAGGCAGACAGACAGAACGGCGGTTGGTCGGTCGGTCAGGCAGACAGTCAGTCGGTCAAACACGGAGACAGACAGACAGAATCATCCACTAATCTCATTATACAAGAACTGGAGAGTGAAAAGATCAGGAAACTAACCTTTGCCTTTACGTTTCGCAAAGGTGGCAGCGATCAAATCTTTTCTGTTGAAGTCGCCGAGTCCCATGTCTAGAGCTTTACTCATCAAGTACTGCTGCATGTCACCAGTCACGTGAACAGGATGTGTCTTGTCACCATGCCACTGAGTTCTGTAACGTTCAGCTAAACGAAGTGTCTCAGTGAAACTGTTGAATGAATGCAAGAAAAAGTGTTATGGTGAAATCCTGGTGTATAAAACAATTAGCTAAATGAGAGCTTTCGCAAGAAAGAAATGAACTTTTTGGATGCGTTTTCTAGAATTCTGAAAACACAACCGAAACTTGGGGATAGGACGTGTACTCTCATTTGTTATACAAACGAAACCATTCTAACCAAACACAATACATAAATCAACAACTCGAAACAAAAACATGCTACAAACGCAAGCGGGGGAAACAGCAACTTATTGCTGCCAAGCGCGGGAAACTGCCATTGGTATAAGTTTTGTTTCTGATTGGTTAGAGCAAGTTGTGTTCGGTTTTTTTAACAAGAGCCAAAAGAAACACGTAACAACTTCGGGTAAGAACTGGAAACGGCTGCGTCGAGCCACTAGAGAACTACTATTTTTTTTATTATGGTTGCCACAGACATCAGTTTCCAAAATTCCCTGACTTTTCCCTGATAAAAATATAATTTCCCTGCACAAATAAATACAAAATGTCAGATACAGTAGCTGCCTCCAGCCTCTGCTTCCAACAAAATAAAACATCACTGTTATCACATTGACCTGAAATGTTTCCTCCATCCACCGATTGAATGAAATCAGCGGTGTTGTACCGTAATGATTCGATTTAGCGCTCTCCTTCCAATAAGCGCCCCCTTTCGAATAAGCGCCCCCTTTCGAATGTGTTTTTGTAAATAAGCGCCCCTATTCCAATAAGCGCCCCCATTCAAATAAGCGCCCCCATTCTTATAAGTGCCCCTATTCTAATAAGCGCCCCCATTGTGGATAACTGCCCCTACTGAAGTCATAGATAAGTCATGAACATTCACCGTACCGTACATGTATATATATTTACTGCTAAAATGAACTATTCTTTCAAAAGTTACTAAACTTTCAACAATTTGTTACTGTTACAGTTTCTGTTATTGTTAATTATTTTAATATTTATTGAAGTTTTGTTTTGAACTTTTGGTTGTTTCTCAAAATATTAAATAAGCGCCCTGTCCCGAATAAACGCCCTATCTCGAATAAGCGCCCTCCCTTGAGGTGCCAAAAGTAAATATGCGCCCCGGGCGCTAAATCGAATCATAACGGTATTCCAATTTTTCCTGACTTTTTTTCAAAATGTCAGCAATTTTCCCGGACTCAAAATAAATTTCCCTGACCTTCGTGAATTTTATTTTTTCCTCTCACGTGACAACCCTGTGATTATAACTAGGAGCTAAATGACTTACCTTTCTGCTGACCAGGGTACAAAGTTGTTCAAGAAGTTGTGTGTGGACAGAGTGAGCGGTGGCGAGTCGGTGGGCTGGGGGAAGGTCTTAGCGTTGATAAGTGCAATGAGCGTGTATATCAGAGGTAGAAGAAGTTGTGAAACAATCGCCAGCTTGTGTCTTTTGGAGTGAAGCAACCGTTTCATAAACATCGCGTACCACCGCTGACGAAGCAGACGGAAACCGGAAGAGTGCGCGTAGCTGTTGTAGTCACCAAACGTACCATAACCACCGTTAGATGATCCGAGGGCGCTCATGCGTGCTAGCACTGAAGATCTTTCGCTCGGCGCTGGGACGTCTCCGTTCATGACCATCCCGTTAACTGATGGCGTTTCTGCAAAGTGACGCAAAAAATGATAAGCAAACGTGGCTTATAATCAATAGTACATGAAGGTACTGTGGGCTTTATGCACAAGGGTGATTAACAAAGCAGCTAACCAATCACATCAAAAAACCAGTAACATGCACAAAAAACCTATTATTAGAAATCCGCGAATCTGTTTGGTTCTCCTATTGTTTTCTATATAGAACACGATTTTGTCTTAAAAGTACTTCTAATTGTAGGTTTAGAGTTTCTAGTAAAACATTTAGACTACTCGCCCTCATTTTCTATGAGCGATAGTTGACTATTCACTCACAGAAATCTCGGGCTCGTAGCAGTCTAATTGTTAATTAGAAGTCGAAGCAAACAAATCAAAAATCCAAATGAAATCGTACAACGGGCGTCGAGCGCGGGAAAAGTCAAGTGATTCAGATCACGACTGCTATTGGCCAAAAATGAAAATAACTCAACCCCGATTGGTAACGAAATTTTAAACAAGTTGAACTAGTAAAATCCACAAAACAAAGCAAACACGCAACAATTATTTAGCAAACTTGAAGATATCGCGCAACTTCGCAAGATTCTAACCTTGTTTGTCTTTCTGTTGTAATTTATCGCTAAGGGTGCTGTCCATTTCTTCTCCAACTTTGAGGAATACTTCTTCCATAGTTGTAACCGAAGCACCATAACTAGCAATCCCAAGATCCTTTCGGCGCGTTTCCAGTTCCATGAAGAGCTCCTCAAACTTGCCTGTTGCTTCACTTGGCAGAATAAATGACAGTTCAGCACCTGGTTAACAAATAAAACAAAACTTAACTAAACCGTAGTGTGTGACCATTTAAATAGAAGCTATTGAGCAGCACTTTCATGTGGTACTGTTTATTATGTTGTACAAGGTGGTTCTAACTTTTAAGAACCCTAACGTGTGACCATTGAAATGAAAGCTAAGTACTTTCATGTGGTACTGTTATCTATGTACAAGGTGGCTATAACCCTTCATTCTGCAGATGAAACCCCAGTATGTGACAATTTAAATGAAAGTTATTGAGAATTATTATTCAACAAATGCGCGCGCTGCCCATATATGGTCAAAATGCGAACGTTATCTGTCATCCAAACATAACAGATATCCTGCGATATACGTAGGTTGCAAAGATTCGTCCGAAATCTTTTAAAGCGCTGCATAATTACACTTTTTATATCTGGAAAATGTGTTTCATTGACAATTTGTTAAATAATAAAACAATTATCCTGCTCAATCTTGCAGAATATCGTCTGATTTTAGCCAACTCGGCCTACGGCCTCGTCAGCTAAGTATCAGGCGATATTCCGCGCGATTTCGCAGGATAATTGTTATGTACTTTCGAGTGCTACTATTTTCTACGCTGTACAAGGCGGTGCTAACATAACAGTCTGGCGATGAACCCTACTGCCTAGTGTGTGACCATTCCAATAAATGCGGTACTGTTCACTATGCTGTTCAAGGTGGTCTAATGTTTAGGTCTGTGGCTGAATCCTTACTGTGTGAACACTTAAATGAAAGCTACTGAGCAGTACTTTCATGTGGTATTGTTTACAATGCTGAACATGGCAGTGTTAGTCTGTGGATGAAACCAGAACTTTCATGTGGTACTGTAAAGGGTGGTTGAACATTATTTTAGGTCTGTGGATGAATCCCTAGCATGTAGTCATTCAAATGAAAGGTATAACACAGTACTTCATTGACCATTCAAATGAAAGCTATTGATTAGTTCTTTCCTGTGGTACTGTTTATTACGCCATACATGGTTTCAATGAATAGTAGATGTGTGGATAAACCTAAGCACGGGACTATTCAAATGAAAGCTGTTCACGTGGTTCTATTTGGTGTGTTTTCTATAGCTCGATTCTATCGGACTATATCAGCTCTTATAGAAAATTTCACAGTTGTGAAACTTCCCTGCTGCGCATGACGGAGGAATGGAGAAGGATGAGAGATCAAGGGGACATTGTGGCAGTTGTATCTATGGACTTGTCAAAGGCGTTTGATGTAATCCAACACTCTCCTCTTCTTACGAAGCTCAAAGCCTACGGATTGGACCAAGCAAGTTGTGCCCTGCTTAAGGAATACCTTTCCTCAAGGAATCAGAGGGTCAAGATAGGGATACTTTTTCAGGGTGGCTACATGCAAGACAAGGCGTGCCTCAGGGAAGCGTCCTCGGTCAATATTTTCATAATTAAATGACATTTTCTTGTTTTGTGGGGATGTTAAGTTAAATGCTTATGCAGACGATTACCAAATATATTCATCGGACAGTGATCTAGTTGCGCTAGATGGGCGCATGCGTAACGCAGTCGAGACAGCAAATCGGTGGTACCGGCAAAATGGAATGTTGGCCAATGAAAGCAAACATCAGGCTTTGATCCTGGGAGAATCGGAACACACCTTCTCGTTTCCTACAAAGGACTCAATCGACATTTTAGGAATGAACATTGATAACAATTTAAATTTTCACAAAAAACTCTCATTTGCAAAAAAGTCAACAACTAGTTTAATGTATTGCTTAGGTTCAGAAACCGTATTTCCAGAGATATTTTAGTAAAACTATATAAGGACTACTGACATACTCCCTCATTTTGATTATTGCTCAACAGTTTGGCACTTTTGCAGTGCAAACAACAGGGACAAAATAGAAGCTCTTAACAAAAGGATTCTGAGATTCATTTTAAGTGATTTTGAATCGCCTTATAATGTGCTGCTAGACAGAATAAACTGTCTCCAACTTCATGATCAACGCATCTGTAAATTCCTCTATTTTTCAATAGCTATCCAGCCTATATGAGAAACATGTTCTCGTTCCGTTCTACTTCATACAACCTGCGTGGAAACTATATACTGGAAATGCCCAAACCTAGAACTACAACTTTTGGTCTCCAGTCCACTCCTTTACTTATCTGGCAACAAAAGAATGGAATTCTCTACCCATAAGGTTATGTAACTTCTCAGACTTCAAAAAGCACATCAGGAAAGCCAATTCATGAAGCATGTAAATGACAGTTTTTATAATTAGTTAACATAAGTCAATTTTAAATATGTAAATAGCAATTTTTTCTATTTTAATTTTTCGTTATCAAATATTTTGTTCTCGGAAATATCAGCTTGTCAAGCTACTCTAAATTCGAGTTTAAATAAAGTTTTATTATTTTTATTCTTATTATTATTATTTAACATTTCGTAAACAGTTTATTTTTCAAGTTTGAGCTTGGCCACTCCACTCACAGCTGAACTAGATTTGCACCTTTAACGTTATTTTTTTGTTAACTTAATTGTATTAATGTAAAAATTACACAATGTAAAAAAAAAAAAACCACTCACCAATGTTGCTCTCCAGTTTTGCTGTAGGCACGTGACCATTGACGACATCAGTCACCCTGGAAACATCACAATTAGGCTCCTTTACTATGGCCATGTGGTAGCCCACCCCATATTTGTTCTTAAGGAAAAGGGAAGAGCCACAGCATTTGATGTTCCCCTCAGCCATGATAGCGATCCTGTCGCCTAGTATGTCTGCCTCGTCCATGTAGTGAGTGGTGAGCAAGATGGTTCTTCCTTCCTTCTGTTGCTGCAGCAAATCCCAGGTGAACCTGCGAGCTGACGGGTCCATGCCGGATGTTGGCTCGTCTAGCATCACAACCTGTTAGCAGTCAAAGATTAACCAGAATTTCGCAAATACCTCACCAAGGAAAATCTCAAGCTGTTAGTTAATGCACTGGTAATATCACGCCTGGACTACTGTAATAGTATCCTTTATGGACTCCCAAAACAGGAACTGGATAAACTTCAAAGAATTCAAAACACTGCCACACGTCTTATGACTGGAACTAAACACTACGATCACATTAAACCTGCCCTTCGAGAACTACACTGGCTACCTGTTGAATCACGTGTTATATTATATTGAAACTTCTACCCATCACTTTTAAAATTATTCATGGACTCTGCCCAGCCTACTTGTCGCCCCTCCTACAACAATATCGCCCGCAACGGAACATACGCTCATCTTCTAAACTACTTTTTACTGTCCCTACTGTGAACTCTGTGACATACGGTGAACGTGCCTTCTCTTTCTCTGCACCTATACTATGGAACAGCCTACTGGACTCTGTCAAAAATGCACCGTCTCTTTCGACTTTTAAATCTGCACTAAAACATTTTTTTAGTAAACATACCTAGCTTTTATGTAATCTTGATTAGTTGTTTCTCTTATTTTATTTATTAGTGTCTAAGGAAATTATTACATTATATTAGTTTTAGCTAACCTCTTTTTTATATATAGAAATGTAAGCGCATTGAGTTTTTTAAATGCCCCCAAAAACTTTATTATTATTATCATTAATTTGCGAGCCAATTAGAATTAGAAATGCAATACCCGATGTTGAGGATTTACTAAATTTGAATAGGGCCTACATGGAATTTGGAAAGTGTGAGAAGCGTAATTATCACCAATACACCTTATTCCAAAATGGCGGCAAATACATTAATCTTTTGCCTATATGTTAATTAGCCCTTATTGCCTCTTTTAAGCCAATGATTCTTTTGAATTCTGCAGATACGATCGAGGCAACGAGGGCCAATTAACATGAAGACAAAAGAATAATGTATTGTCCGCCATTTTGGAATAAGGTGTATAGCTTTGCGTTTTAATCTGATTGGCTGGGAAGACAAAATCTCCGTTCTGATTGGTTCAAGAAGCTAATGTATGTCTTGATAGATTACCGGTAAGTCATTATTCAACTACGTCAAATAAAATAAAAAAAGCTATAAAACAGTGGGCTGGAAACTACAACTAAATATAAGACCATGGGCTTAGCTTATATTGTGGGGGAGGGGGGCTTATTTATGGAAAGATATCTACATCTGAGATTCAGGTTGGCTTACTTTTTTGTGTAGGGGGTGGATATTTTTGGATTTTACGATATTACAAGTTTTCACTTTGCATCAGTGAAATGAAAGCAACTGAAAGGCATGAAGTAACACGATGACTTAAGGAGATTTGAAAAGGTTTTTAGCTGCACATATGCATGACTTGTAGTTGTCATTCATGGGTACACACAACAGCTGATTAATCTATTGAAAAGTAGCGCACACAGCTTAGTGCCATAAATTAGAATACTGCATAAAATCATACGAACCGCACATAAAAAACTCAAAAAACAATGCCCTATCCTGATTTTTTTCCATACAAGCATTAGTCAGTACTTTTTTTTCTATTACAAAAGTTGAAGTCGAGAAAATTATACAGTGCAATTTTTTTTATCTGAAAACAGCCGTTTTGAAAAGAACTCGATTTCCTCCTCTGTATAGATTTCATTTATGTCCAGAAATGCCGGCAAGTATTGTTTACAGAGTCCTACTGGTCTTATAGACATTCTCATATACTTCATTATTCATTTGATACAGTTTTGTGTGTTTTGGTGGACTTTCCTTAATGAGGACACTTTGTGATGCCTATTATGAGGAAGAAGAATCTCATGACCATGCTTTTCTGGAAATCTCTTTAATACCTTGGAGTCAGCAATGAGCGCTATTCCAACAGAAAGTTTTCTTTTCATGCCCCCAGACAGATTACGGGCCTGCGTGTGTCGCTTGTCAGTCAGTCCAATACAATCAATCATTCTGTCGATCTCTTCTTTCACTCGCCAGGATGGGCATTTCTTTAACTTGGCAAAGAACCACAGGTGCTCTTCAACAGTCAGACGGTCAAATAACACATCGTGCTGCGGGCAAAGACCTGAAAGAGAAGATACATGTAAATTCCTTAATTATTAGCACGATTCTGAATAATTCAAAAACATACCTTGGTCATAAAGAAACACTAACAACAAACACGTTGATCTGTCTTTGGTTTAAGTGTAGTAAAAATTTTAAATTGCTTGAAACTATAACCCCTTATTAACAACTCTGGTAAACAAACTGACATTTTTCACAAAGTGGACACAACTGCTTATGAGCAGAATATTATTTGAGGGTAAATCCCTGTAAGTCAGTAAAGTGAATAGGCCATTTTCGAGTTACCCTTCTTGGCTCTGTTTTAAAAACCATTCATAGGAAAATGAGTTTCACCTACAGGTTCATTTTTATGCAAATCAAACTCACTTTCATATGAATGGTTTCGCACGTAGACTCGTTTTGAAACAGAGGCAAAGGTTAACTTGGAAATGGCCTATGAGCAGACCATTTTTTGTAGGCAGATTTTTGCAGATCGCATGATGGGCTCTCAGCTAATGAAAGGAAGAAAAAATTCAACCCTCCAAGTTAAGACCATTTAGTCGCTATGGAGACTTAGAGTTTGGAGCTGGCGACTTATTTGCAACCAAAGTCACCAGCCTGGCGCCATATATAGAGACTAAAATTTTTCACTAGCTACCAAACTTGAGCAGTTTGTGGCCAAATGGCCACTAAGGAAAAAATAAACTTGGAGGCTGGTTGAAATTGCATTGAAAGATAATAAATCATGACATCTTACCAAGACTGCTGCGTACCCCAGTGATATTATCACTGATTGAGCAGCTATTGACAAGTGCTGAACCAGATGTTGCAGGAAAGAGCCCAGTTAGCATGGACATCAGTGTTGTTTTCCCAGCCCCATTGTGTCCCAGTAGTGCCGTAATCTGACCTTCATACATATTCAGTGACACACCATTAACAGCTATCTTTTTACCTGAAAATAACAAGGATTAGTAAAAGCTGAAAGGAATGGTGTTACAGCAGGGAACCTAATCAGTGTAAAAAGAAAGTCCTGTCTGATAGCTGGTGGAATTTCATGACAAGCTTGAAGAAACTAGTGGAGTTTATCATTTGCTTGTTAAAATGAATTTTTTTTTGAGAATTTATGTAATAGACCTTTTTGGCTTTGTTTGTTTGTTGTCTCATTTCAGACCACTTGATAATAATAATAATAATAATAATAATAATAATAATAATAATAATAATAATAATAATAATTTAAAAAAAAAAAAAATAAATAAATAAACACTTTATTAACCAATTTCTAAAAGAATTACAATGATTTGACTATTCGAATAAGAACTTTATATATAAACATATTATTTACATAATAATAAAAACAGTGTCTTTAAAAAAATGTAGAAAAATAGTAAAAGCGACTTCGAGAGCAATAATAAAAGAAGAACTATATATTAAAAAAAAAAAAAAAAAAAAAATATTCGATCTAAATTGCAGTACGAGAATAAAGCTATAATAATAATAATAATAATAATAATAATAATAATAATAATAATAATAATAATAATAATAATAATAAAAATATTTGTATGGCGCTAATATCCTAAAAGTTCAAAAGCGCTTTACAGAAGTAACGTTAAAAATATTAAAAAGACTATTAAAAAATAAATATAAAAATAGTAAAAAAGTTACAAAAATACTCAAAATCTTAAGACTAATAAAAAAGGTCGCTAAAAAGCTATAAAAATGCTTTTCTAAAAGGAAAGTTTTCAGTTTATGTTTAAAAATGGACACTGAGGAGCTGTTCTTGATGTCAGAAGGCAGAGTATTTCAGAGTGTAGGAGCTGCTACGGAGAAAGATCTTGCGCCGTATGTTTTCAAATTGAAATGCGGAATGAAAAGAACTGATGAGATGGAGTGTAAGGAGTAAGAAGATCGCAAACGTATGAAGGTGCCAGATCGTTTAGAGCCTTGTACGTGATGAGTAGAATTTTAAAGATGATGCAATGAATTTTGTGATGAATTTTAAAGATGATGTGACTCACTTGATGCAACCCTTGAGAATAACTTCTTTCAAATTCTTTCAACTCACTTGAAAACGAGTGAATAATTTCCAGATGGACAAAAAAACAACTGTCTGTCTGGTTTGATGCATGTACTTTTTATTACTTATCAGTAAATCACAGATCAATTAGTCTGGAGAGCAAATTTTAATTGCCCCTTGCCAAGGGAAGCCTTTTACCACACAAAAAAATAAAAAATAGTAATTATAGAACTGCCTAGTCCACTAAAAAAAAAAACTATAAAACTATTGCCTTTCATATAAAATATACAAATTATTAATGTATAAAAATGTGAAAAGAATAAAAGTTAGCTGCAAACCTTTTTCAGAGTTGAAAACTTTCTTGAGATGTTTTATTTCAATCCCCAGTTCCAAACCCACAGGTTCTTTTTCTAAAAATTCAGGTGCAGACATTTCAGATGTGGTGCCGTTTGCTGTACTATGAAAATCACTTATCTCTACCTGCAGGGAAATAAAATATGACACATGATTATGTATGGGAGAATTGCAGTGGCTGAACAGTTAGCACACTGGACTCTGGATCGAGTGGTCCTTTGTCATTCAGTATTGAGTTCTTGGGAAAGACCGCCTCCGCCCAAATCAGATCAAGGGAATTGTGTACAAAGTCAAATGCAAAACATGTGATTTTGCCTATGTGGGAGAGAGCAAAAGATCATGGAATTCGCGTGGCGCAGAGCACAAGCCTGGCACAAGATCTAATAACGAAAGCGCAATAAGATTTCACGTGGAAACAACAGACCATGACATTCATCTGGATTATGTAGAAATTTTAGAAAGAAATGTCAACAATAGGCAACAACGCCTATTCCTAGAAGCACTACATTCTATCCAGGACATTAACTGTGTGAATGAGCATGTGCATTTCCCACAAGTTTATTTAACATTGGGAACATCCCTAGGGACCGGCGGTGTATAAAATACTTATTATGCAAAAACTGAACCAATTTTAACTCTGATGAAGGTAACAGAGAGTTACCGAAAATTCAGTATTATACATTTTTACCAACTTTACTAAGATCAGATACAAACCAAATTTTTATAATAATACTGGTAATTAAAGTGCACCTAACCCCCGAAACAATACTTTCAAAATTGATTGTACATGAGTTAGAGAGTTGAATGGTTAAATATTTCTTCATCTCAATGTTGCGTTTTTAAGTTATGAAGGTTTATTTTTCCAATATGTTAATGAGTATGATGTCTACCCAGGCTTTTAAGCATACTTGTTTTGCTTATATCATTATTTACTCGCAATACCAGACACCAAATAAAAATAAAAATTGTGGAAATTGCGAGTATTATGATAATGCTTTTTAAATACTGCTTGTGTGAACCAGTCAAAATCTGTATATTGAATGAAGACTGGGTAGACGTCATACTCATTAACATATTGGAAAAATAAACCTTCATAACTTAAAAACGCAACATTGAGATGAAGAAATATTTAACCATTCAACTCTCTAACTCATGTACAATCAATTTTGAAAGTATTGTTTCGGGGGTTAGGTGCACTTTAAATTGTATTTCTAACCTCAAAGGTTCTAACCTCTTTACTCTTTCCACACCAATAACTGGGCAAAACAGGGAAGTACCAAGGCTGCGGAACTCCGTAATCACCAGGAAAGACAGCCTCTATGTACCAAGCTATCATACCATAAAGTAACGAATCTACCACAAGCATCACAAAGACAAGACCAAGCGTAAAATCATCATCAATGGAAGGCCCTTGATTAAGGTTTGACCACTGAGAACCTGTACCAGCTCCTTCAAATTTCCCTATCAACTGAGCGCCCATCGACATCGCGACATTAGAAAGGAGGCAAGATGCTGCCTTGGCACCTAAGCTCATTGTGTCATAGCTCTGTGAGACAAAAAAGTAAGGAATGTAATTACAAAACCAGATTATTCCCCCAGCAGCTGCGGCGAGGTTCGCCTTGGAGAAGAACACGCTGACACAGAAGCAAAACATGATGGAAGATATTGCATAGAGCATCAAGAAAACAAACAAGACGGATGGTGAGCTTTGGTTTAGGACACGGCCATTCTCATTGTACTTTATTGTGAAGAAAATCGTAGCCAACGCCATTGTAATAAGAAGGAATATGAAGTATTTTGCAAACCATGCTGACCAGTGGAGCCAACCATTTAGACCCATCATCTTCATTGATTCCTGTGAACAACAAAAAAATATTGCTTTACTTTGTATCAAGGCTTTAAGAAAGTACAAATCCTGTTTATATATCATTTGCCACCCCACTAAGGCTTTAAGGTAAGGTAATAAAGCTTAAGTCTGTGTTGAGCCAAGTGGCCCATCAGGCCGGAGCTTTTCAGTACGTGTAGCATGAAGTGACTAGGATGCTAGTCCATCGCACTAAGGTTTGGGGAAATTGGATCTTCCTTCAACTGATGCTATTAAAGCTCGATCACCTGACAGACATTTTTCAGCCAGTCAGAGTGCAGACATGAAAATAATTATTTACAATTAAACCAAAAATACATAGCATAAATAAAGCCTCTAAGGAAATGCCCCTTATCTGTTTTGGATTTAGCAGCCTCTTCCTATTCTACTTGGAGGGTCACTACTTTTTGGGACTTAATAACAAAAGGTTGATAAATTTATCACAACTTCGCTTCTAGATGGTCAGAATTGGTTCATGGGGGGTGGGGAGAGTCAGCACTTTTGGAACTGTACCATGGTATTTGGTATTTTTGAGTTTTTTTGGGGGGGAGGGGGGGTCAGCACTTTTGGAACTTTACCATCATGTGGTTTTTTTTGAGTTTTTTTTGGAGGGAGTCAACACTTTTGGAACTTTTAATACCATGGTATGTGGTATTTTTGGAAATTATCCCAAAAAGAGTCTCATTTCTTTGATAAAAGAAGGCTGAGGCTGGACACATAGAACTATATTTAGTGTATACATTGCATGCCCAAACATAAATTTAACCACAATTTTTGTAACCCAACATAATTTTCTTACCTTTAATTTCTTCTCCTTTTCATAGACAATATCTCGAACAATGTTTAAGGCAGTGAATATAAGAGATAACATCAAGAGTAGAGGAAGGCTTTGCTGTATAGCCAGTATGAAAGGGTCTTGAATATATTCTGGATAGGGAAATCGCTTGACAGACACCGTTGTGTTAAGATCCTGGATGTTCCCTTTGTATTTGATGATAGCAAAATTCACAGCGTGTTGGAGCGATAGGAATCCTTCTTCATAATAATAAGGAGGACCGCCATAGGTAGCATTCTTGGTTCTGGGTCCAGGAATCTCAAATACTGGAAATGTAAATTGAGTATTCCAGGTCGCTGATGGGTCTGCACCAAATCCCTGTCTCCTCAGTTTTGACTTTTTCCTTGATTTTGAACTCAGACGAATTTTGTAGATGATGTCGCCGCTGTCAAGACTCTTATTGAAAGCAATTCCACCAAGAAACAACTCCTTAGCACGTTTATCTTCATTTTGTTCTTCGTTAACTAGAACTCTCACCATTTCATCTTCAGTTCGAAATCCAACTTTTTTGAGCGAAAGTTGTTGCGCAACCATGTCCATTACCTGTCTGACATCACTTGTGTTAGGTGCAAAAGCCAATTTCCAGGTTGTAGTATCTTCAATTAAATTTTCTGGTAGTCCATTTATATCAAACGCAAAGTAAGTAACATTTGGTTTGCGCTCGTCTTTGACAACAAATGCTCGTAAAAGGACTAGGATTACTATAAAAAAGAGGGGCATTGAAATTTGGAAGAATGTTCGCACTGGAGCCCTCTTTAGCAAGACAAGGTTTTTCCATAATAGCAGCAAAAATTGGCTTCCTTTTCCCATGTTGCTGTTAATTGACAGCTGAACGTTAATATCTGGACGTAGAAGAAAATTGACCAGGCCTGTTAACCATCAGTTTACCTGAGCAAGAAAGAAAAACCATGAATAAGGATTTCTTTAAAATGTGCAGTTAAATGCTTGGAGGGTATCGGGTTAGATTGCTCCATGATCAGATGGCTCCAAGTCAGATCGCTCCATCAGAAAGTGACTTCGCGCTATGCAAAACAAAGAAACAAGAGCGCTCATTATTCTTGATTTTCATGTTACGTCATAAAATTCTGAAATCAAAATTCACTAGGTCTACTAAATTTTCGTTGTCATTAGACGTAAGATAAACTAAAAATATATCTTTTTGCAAATTTCCAGATCGATAGTGTCATTCATTTTTTAAACAGAGCATTTTGAATATTTGAGTTCTCCGTCGTATGTGACATCAAGCTGAGTGCTGTGACAAAGCTGTTTTGTTTGAAAAAAGGCCTTTCCTTTCCATTTTCAGCAGATTGAACATTTCAGATATAATAAGTGGTGTTTATGTGAAACTATACTAGCTCATGAGCCAAAGATTGCCGCTGTTGTAAACAGAATTGAGTTCCAGATGGTTTCTCTGACATCATGGCGGCCATATTTGTGTCCCTCGGAAGGACACAGTTATGGCATCTCCATACTAAGCTTTATAAATTTGCATGGAAAGGTTTGGCAAATAACTCGCGAACGGTACACCGCACAGACCTGAACCTTGGAGAAATTGTTTATCTATTTATCGTCTATAATTTTTGAAATTCATAGCTTCTGTAGTTGAATGGTTTCGAATTTATTTTTTGATTGTGTGACAGTGAAAACCAGCAATACATGAAAAAATTAATATCTTGTTCTTTAATCCATGAGTGGTACAAGCATGCTGCACATGAATATACCTTGTTCAATAATCCAAAAGTCGAAACAAGTGCTAACTTCTTAACTTCTTGGTTGGAGCGATTTCACTTTTGGTAGGAGCAATCTGACTGTAATTCCCTTGGGGAGGGGGGTTATGCGGAGGATGGGTGCTCTTGGATTTGACAGATACATAAATGCTTGAAATTACATATTTCTGTAACACATCAGAATGTTGATAAGTTTTAGGGCTGAAAGGGTTCAGTAAATTACTCAATGGGACCAAACAATAGCTAGATTTTAGAAAGTGTATAAATAATGACGGAATGCACCATAGTTAGTAACTATGGATGCACTATACACTAGAATGTCTATGT
The DNA here is from genome assembly GCF_052425735.1 of Oculina patagonica. NCBI lineage: Eukaryota > Metazoa > Cnidaria > Anthozoa > Scleractinia > Oculinidae > Oculina > Oculina patagonica. The sequence continues at coordinate 19,398,872 of NC_135769.1, forward strand.
AGAATGAATGAACAGAAAATTAAACTACTGGCAAACTTGCCAAAGTGCAGCTGCTGAAGCTACGTATGACTGACTCATCATAAACTAAACTGAAACGATTTCAACATTTCTTCAGTAAATTACGTAATAAATGCCCTAATTCTCCAACAAAATGTCATCTGATCTTGGCTCGAAACTGAAAAGGTTTCTGTCATAAGCTTACTTGCACATATCAACAGCGAATGAGCAAACAACAGCCTTTTAGTTATAAACACGCTTCCAACTCACCTCAGAATGTAAAGCTCCTGAGCTGTGAATGAATTACACTACGTTATACACTAAATTTAAGCGCTAAGTAGAAAAATATATATTTTACACCTCACATGACTGAGAGGTGACCGGTCAGCCATTCCGCATTATGTATTGCTCTAAAAATAAACACTTGCCGAGCGACCTCTCCTTCCGTAGCTGAAAACCTGGCCTTCATCCGTTCCAAAATGGCGGCTCAACTGTGTTTTCGGCGATTTCGTTCCTCGCTCCAAAAACTTCCTGTGAACAAGATTTACATGCGTTCTAAAGCACCCTATTTAGACATCAAAGCTTCTTCTTTGGTTGTAAGACCGTCTTCTCCTTGTTCTTTGTGTGTGACAAGAACGTTCTGCTCCGAAAGAGGTAGAGATTCGCCCGACGATGATGATGAAATCAACACGAAAATGAAATCCTTGGATATCTCCATAACGCAAGGTCCTTTTGGATGGATTGCAAAGAACGTGAACCTCTGGCTTCTTAAGACCTTTTATGATCGTGAATTTGAAGAGAAGGAATTCCTCCGCGGCGCTAAACAGGCATTGTGCCTTGTCTCCGACCTACTGAACAAAGGAAGTTTGGGTGAATTGGAGGATATACTAACACACGAGCTAACAAGCTCCATTAGAAGTGGCAGTGACACTGAAAATCTGGGACCAGTCGTCACAATGAAACAGATAATATCTGCCAATATACAGAAGGTACAACTTGGGTATGTCGAGAGAGAAAGAAGCCTTGATAAAGTTATTGATATCAAAGTTGCTTACATGTTTACGTCAAAGAAAGACAATGCGGGTGATCTCTTTGAAAGACAGTTTGGAAACATTAAGATAATTGCTGCCCCTATTCCCAGGATGGTGTATTACACATTCAGAAAATTTATTTTACCTGACTCAGCAAGTAACTGGCAAGTGAGGTACATTTCATATGTGCAGCCAATCAGATTCAATGACCTGTAGCAAAACTGCTACTTTTATCTGCAAAGATTTAATAATAAGAGTTGCTATTTCACCAGACCTGTGTAACTGTAACAAGATTTCACAGTCATTGTCTAGGTATCATGTCTAAATATATACTAGTTATGCAACGCTTTCGAGTGGTATACTATGGAATATCCCACGAGTCACTCGTATTTTCTCGGTATACACACGAGCCTTTAGGCGAGTGTGTATACGAAGAAAATACAAGTGACAAGTGGGATATTCCATAGTATACCACGAGAAAGTGTTGTGTAACTATTTTATACCATGCCATAGAAAATATGCTCACTAAATTTCATCGAGAATAAGATCGCAGGGCACGATGGGAAGGTTGGGTTGAATACCGTCGAATATACAACGGCTTTCCTGTATTCTGATTGGCTGTATTTTCTATGGCATGGTATAAAACAGTATATGTAATTGTATGAAACCTGTTTTCTGTTACACAGTGGTATTGTACTCTTAAAAAACTGTCAAATATTATCATTATTAAATTTTTGAACAGGAGCTGGACTGGGTGAATGTAAATTTCATACAAATTTACTTACTAATTTTCTCAAGTGGGGCTTTATGATCAGATGTCACCTCATGTGAGTAAATTTTTAGCATTTTATATGAAATATGATAGTAAAAGTTTGGCAGTCCTTACTAACTGGTCCACAATAATTAGTATATAAAAAGGAAGGTGATGTAGGCTATATATTGACAGCTGGGTATGGTTATTACATAATTTCCTAAGGGGATAGGGGGAGACTTAACGTTGACCTCAAAACATCGAGAAAGGAAAGGAAAGTTGATCATAACACATATCCTACTTCCTTGGCTAGTGCCATTTATCAAGAGGAATTTCCTTCCTAGTAAATTCCATTAAAAGTTGACACACATGAGGGGACTATTGCATCATGGACCAAATTGCATCATGTGCACTGGCCAACATTGTCCAAAATAAAGTCGCAGCGACCAAATTTTGGTCCCTGCAACTACCTTATTCTTACTAATTTTCGCGCGTACTTAATTTCGCGAAAACTCGGAAGCCGAATTTCGTGTGTATTAATTTTCGCGATTGCAAGAAAAATTTGAGCAAAAGTGTATTAAATTTCGCGATTTTGTCAGTGTTTTCTGGATCAGTCGTCAATGGCTAAGGAACTGCTGGAAATATACAAAGGTCTCGTTCGATGTAACTACAAGGAACCTGCAAACGGAAACTTTGGTGACTGTACTAAAGAGATCTTGGCCGACTTACAAGCTGAAGAAAACGGCAATCAGAGGAAGGCTGTTTATCGAAAACAAGACGGAAAGATATCTTTAAGGAGGAAAGTTGCAGTTCCAAACATTTCAAATTTTCAGTTATTATTTTGATACAAAATATGGTATTAATTTTCGCGTGTTTTAATTTCGCGCAGTTTTTTTCGCGCGTATTTAATTTCGCGATTATTTGAAAATCGCGAAAATGAGTAAGAATAAGGTAATCGAAAAATCAAACTGGTTTGAATTTGTGGGACTAGTCCCAAGAAATTCTTCGTATGAACAGTTCCTGGGACAAGTCCCTGCGGCCAAATTAAATAAACCAATCACAGATCGTTTTAGTGTCAAAAACCTTATAACCTGGGATATACCCATACTAATTAGGGGATACAACTAAAAATAAACTAACTAATTGCCAACGAGACAGCCGAGCCAAGAGGTGAGGCTGTCGAGGCGGCAGAATCATAGAGCCGTGTGCGTATGAGTGTATAGGCAGAGAAAATCTTAAGTTCTGCGTAAGGGACTTTTTTTGACCATATTTGGGTGTAAGTAAACCCCATATTTGGGTTGTATTGTTCTTCCCAACTGGTTCCCAGTCTCTCACTCCTTGCTAGAGAGCAAATGACCAAAATGGCGTCCACGCGGCTCGCTGTTAAAATTTTCAATGTGGTCATTCATTACATCCCTTTACCGATAAATACACCTTTAGGGAATTATAAATCGAAAGAGAATACCCTACAGAATATTCGACCGCCGAAAAAATAAACATCAAGGTCTTCAAAGCGATGAAATAATATTTTGACTTTGGAGTCCTTTGATTTACGATCGAAGAGAGACATGAAAATCAAAAGCGGACTGTTGACTTTAAATAGAGTTTCCCTGACTTATGAGAATGCTGAATGCTGTGACATTTTAACGTTGAAAAGAATATTGAGATTTGTCAAGAGTTATCAATCTGTCAAACCCGTAGCCTGCGTAGCAGACATCTGTGTACGTTTTTAGTCGTGTGTTTTAAAAGAGTGCGCGATCGCGAGAATACGCGCGCTGGAAACTACGGCTATCAAGCCTGTGTCATTTATGAACACCAGAGAAATAGCACTTTTTTCGCATATTACCTAAAATACAATTTACCGTATCAGTGGTCATTTCGAATATAGTTCTATCAAATACCATTCAATATCTGTTCTTATGAACAAACATGAGTATTTCGCTCGTTGGCACTTACCGATAGGTACTACTAGTACTAAAAATAATGCTAGTAAGTATCTACAAGTCTATGTATGAAAAATCTAAACTCTGTAACTGTCTGTAAAAATAAACCGTTATGTGGTGCATAGAGAGCAACCCATACACCCGGTGCCCATCAGAGTAGTAAGGTCTTTTTCGCGAATGAATAATTTACATAATTTGTTGGAGATCTCAATAGAACAGCTATATCCAGTTCGGTAGCAAAACGTTATTTTCTATTCATATCTAGACTTTGGGAAAGCTGCAGACGAAAGAATGATACCTTTTCTTAGTTTTTCCTTCGTTCCTGTGAAATTAGTCTCTTCGTGTAAACACTACAAGGGACTTGTCCCTGCGACCTGTCCCTGAAGAGTTCACACAAAGGTGACTAGTCGCAGGGATTAGTCCGGGTGTGCAGACCTTAATGTTACAAAGTGTCATGCAACCTCTCGCGTAGACCATGAGCAGCTACTCATTTTTCTCATGATCAGTCAAATGGGCAAAGATGCGAGCACACAAGGAAATCACTTCGCACAGGAAGAGGCCATTTTTAGCCACTTATAAATATAGCTTCAAAAAGAAGAAATCTAAATCTTTTTGTTGATAATCCCGCGCAGAGAAACCCAAATAGCTATAAATAATAAACCGATAAGCCAAAGTAGGGAAGATAAAGAATGGCAAACGTGATGTAAAAATGCGGTGCACAGTTAGGCATGCGAGTTATAACATCAAAACAAACCAAACAACGAGCAAAGCGTAGCCGCAACGGATGCCGGATTGTTTTTCGGCCTTCAAAGTAAACTAACTAGTTGCCAAGATTGGGATTCGATCATTGAGTCGGAGAATGTCTGTGTTGCAGTGATTTGTGTATGCTTGTCTGAGTTTTGAGTGCCTGTGGGTAGCCCATTTCAATATTGGCTTCCATGTTGTTGGTATCCACCGATACTCTACCCCATATCCGATCACTGGTGACGTCGGGTTCCCGGTTGAAAACATATCGCCGCAACAGGCCATAGAACTTCGCGTTGAAATCTTAAAAGATGGATTGTGCCAAAAAAAATACGAAAAGTTCAGTTTGATCCCCAATCAAAGTCATTAATGGATAACAGACTGATGGCACAACGCATAAGCGATCAATGAAGGCGCAAATCGAGGGGTTTTGAGGCATGCTGTTCTAATTGTTTTTTGGCCAATACCATCAAAAGATCAAACATGGACAGAAATCGGATACATGCCAGCGACGCACGCGCATCGACAGAAAAGACCAGCAAAATACCTTGATGTAACTGTTGTTAGCCCCTACTAATTTTAGCAATTTTTTCTGAGCAAGAAGTTAGCATTTATTAAATTTAGCGATTTTCCAAAAATTGAAAATTGAGCGACATTCCACATTGTCCGAAAAATGATCAGTTGGCCGAGAAGCGAAGCTCCAAGGCAACTGTGAAATTTTAAGGACAACCAGCCAAGGGCATTATTCTCCAATATACCAGCAAGCCAGAAAGGGGTTTAGTTATTTTATAACTCTCCGATTAATTTCTACGACTACGCTTTATCGTCGGTTAATAGGAAAAAACCTACAGTGATAACCACAGTAATGTAAGCAGAATGGTCAAGGTAATGCACCAGTCAAAGTAAACCCCGACCCCCCCCACCCCGGGATATGTGGGGCTTTGGTGGGGATTTATTACCTTATTGGCAGCTCTTTGAGTCCCAAGTAGGTGGGGGATTCGCGCGTTTTGTGGTTCCTGTCCGCAGGAATGTGGGGCATTGGTAGGGGATTCGTTTGAATCGTGCACACGTAAATCCAAGATGGCGGCCATTCTTCCTGCAAAGATCTCTGGGCAATCCAAGATGGCGGCCATTGTTCTTGCAAAGATCTCTGGGTATATTACTGCATGTGCAATCCAAGATGGCTGCGGAAAGCACTCTGACGTGGTACGTATGTAAATCCTTTCTATTGTGAATAGTGCTCTCAAGCTCACAGCAAACTGGCATATTAAATTGTGAATTCTGCTGCTTTGTGAAATTTTGCAAAGGAAAATTTATATAAAGCAACATCTTTAGTTGCCCCAGGGGGTGGGGCATTTACTGCTATTTTCCACAAAATGTTTCTCCACATGGTGGGGCATTTGTCACTTTTTGTACGCTATTCAGAACCAATCCCCACCTATATCCCGGGGTGGGGGGGGTCGGGGTTTACTTTGACTGGTGCATAATTTTTCAACACTGTGATCTGATTAAAAAGTTAGACATGAAAAGGTGACTTTTTTGTTTGTTTTCCACTGCTGTCAAGAGAGGATAAGTACCTTTATCCTCTCTTGCTGCTTTATAAAATCGGGCGACGGATATCAAATCGGACGGGGTATATTGTCTGATACCCGTCGTCCGATTTTGTACCACGTATACCACGTGATGCGTTTGGTCCAATGAACGCTCCCGAAAATTAATCAGTGGGTTATAATGGAGGATAATGCCCTTGGCTGAAACATTGTCCTCAAAATTTCACAGTTGCCCTCGAAGGTTCGCTTCTCGCCCAACTGCATGTTCAATTTTCGACAATCTTTCAGCCTCGGGCATTGTCTTCCAGTATACCAGCCGCCTGAAGGGGTTTATTTACTAAATGTTAGAAAATGGGCTTGCTTTCTATGGCCGTGGCTATCTTGGCCTTCTCACAACCCTTCTAATTGTCACCTGGAATTATGTCGCTGCCATTTAGTTGTATAGGGCCACTATATTTAATTTTGTATTTCTTTTGGAGGAGGGGTGGGGGGGGAGTACTTAAATTTAACCCGTATTAAATTTGACCAAGACAATCTTTAGCAAATAATTAATTTAGCGTTTTTTGGCCAACTCGATCAAATCGCTAGAATTAGTAGCCGCAGTCTTATATACATGTATTTACAGTACAGACGCGTATCGAAATCACAAGAAAGATATAACGGTTTTCATTGGTGTAAGAACCCGTGAAATTTTTCTTTGTTTTTAGAGCTATTGTTTTCCTATTCTACCCTGTTTCGAGGTTCTTGTTGTCTTGGTAGTTCTTTGTTTTACGTCACGGTTCAGAGTTTCACCCGTTCTTAGACTTCTTCCACCAGGGATGAGCCAGAAAACAGTACTGAGTAGAAATTTCGCGAATACCTTGTAAACGCTCGCGGTATCCTGCATTGATAAACGAGATTCCGCTCCTGATGCTGTGGTAATATCTCAGTGTAATCACAGAGTGAAGGTTCTAGAGTACGGGAAAAAGCCCACACCTGACACGGGAACTGACTTCCGCTTTCGTTTCGTTTGTTGACGTGTCTGAAGCGAGCAAACTTCATAAGTGGTGGCGTTGAATTTTGTGATGCTTCTCCCTGATTTAGCGAGGTAAGTGTTGAGGATATAAATTTACGATTCGCCTCCAATCCTTCTATTACAATAGATTTAACAGTAAGAAGCTCTTTGTCAGCTTTCCAGCGCAGGGTTTTTATATCAGTAACAGCGATTGTGCATGAGAACCAACGTTCTAATCACAAAAATATATCATTCGTTACCTTACCCGTTTACGATCAAGGCAGTTACTCAAAAAATAACGGCAAATAATAACAACAGTACTACTAGATGTACTGATTTTTGTATCAGCTTACTCGATATTTGTTTCCACCAAAGCCTTCTTGTCTAGGATGCTAACATTGTTTTTATGTTACTCTCACTGCGGAGACATTTGAATGCAGCAGGGCTCGAGTCATAGGTTTGTTTCCAGCGTGTTACGTTCAATGTTCATCTGAATGTTTCGTTTTAATTTGTTTTTTTTTTAATAAGAAAGAGTGAAGCAAAGGCTGTTGTTATGCAGAGACAACGGCTTTTGTCAAGTTGTCGTTGTTTCTTGTTTTTCAGCCTGTTGTTGATATTGTCGTGCTCAATGAAAGAGTTGAAAATATCAAACTTTCGAGAGGGTTCTGCAGCTCGACCTTGTCGCGACAATTTTTGATGGGTAACATGGCTCGAAATAATTTCCGAAGAATCTCCAAACACGATGACCGGCCAAAACGTTCATTTTAGCTCGGTCATACCTCGTTTCTGCTCGGACAAAATTGCAACGTGTAAATTGCAAATGATTATTAAATCTATGTAAAAAATATAACACCTCCACCTTAAGAAATAACATTCCCTAAGTAAGTTGTTTTCGGACTCTATGTTTTGCTTATTGCGAGTCTATTTTTTTGGAAAGAACGTTTTGAAGTCACCAAAGGAAAATAATTAGTTGCAAATGCGACCACTTGTATCGGTCGCAATTTTGAGCCCTGAATAAATAATGCAAAGAAGTCAAAGATTGTTTTAATCATATAGTTCAAAGGATTTTTATTGTACTTGTATATTCTGGCCTGAGTTTTGGAAATAAATTTATCGTTTGTTTCTGTGCAAGAGGAAACGGACAATTCAGGGAAAATATTTTCAATTTGAGACCATAATACGCACATTGTAAACGACCGTTCGATCAGTTATAGTTCATTTTTTGGTTGCCGGAAAGTTCCGCAAAAAAGTGTGGTGCATAGAGATGTACGCAGTAACAGAAAGTAGACCGGACAACATGTCCGCAAGGCGAACGTTTGACCGGTCAAGTCCCCAATAACTCCGGACATTGTCCATTGACCGGCCGTTATTTCGAGCGCTGGGTAGGCTAATTAACAGGTCCAAAATTACAGGGTTTTGATAAAGCCAGAAGAAACCTGACGTTCTTGCATTACTAGTAAACTTAGGATACTAGGCAAGAGTTTTTACTGTCCGAAATAAGGGACGTAGGTTTGCTAAAGAGCGTCCAGTCGCATTTTTAGTTTTTGTCATAGATTTGTCTGTGAAGGGCTGACAGTCCGCGTAGAAAAGTTACGGATACATGCATATGCCTACATATACATGCTTTCTAACACAGCTACATGTATTGGAAATCAGTATATATCGTAGCAGACAGTGACAAGCCACTAGAGATTTGGTTCAAGAGTTGATTACGGAGAAAAATCCCTGCCAATTTCGCTCCCAGAGTCGCTTGTTCCCCGTACCCACTGAGACTGTGCGCGAGAAACAAGTGGCTCTGGGGACACATGATTTGGTTGGCAGGATTTTAACAAAGGGAGTATCAAATCTAGCCAATCAAATCAACCGTTTTAAATCTGACACCGGAACTGACTTCCGCTTTCGTTTCGTTTGTTGACGAAACTGAAGCAAGCAAAGCGCTCGTGTAATTTTGCGATCCTTCTCCCTGGTTTAGCAAGGTAAGTGTTGAGGATATAAATTCGCGATTCACCTCCAATCCCTCTGTTACAACAGATTTTACAGTAAGAAGCTCTTTGTCAGGTTTCCAGCGTAGATTTTCTATGGTCAACGAACAGCGATAATGCATATACGGAAAAACATTTTATCATAGAAATATATCATTCGCTAGTTTACCGGTCAAGGAGGGTACTCAAGTCATTCAAGCAAGTTCATAATGAAAACATTAACATACTACTTTAAGGTGGCTTGATCGGATTTTTGAGTAAAGATACCTTTCAACTTTGAGTAACTTGTATTCCACCGTAAACAAGGCAACTGAAAATCGATCAGTACAGCTGTACCAATGAAAGATGATGACTGTGGAGATATTTTGTATGTGTCAGGGCGCGAGTCAAGTTTTTTTTCCCGTAATACATTCGATATTCAAAATGCTTCATTTTAGTCATTTGCATACAGAAAAGAGTTTAGCACCTGCTCTATAAAGACAACGGTAAATACAGTATACATCCATACCGGACAGTCTTAGGAAATATGACTACGGATTTGGGTTTTAGAACTTCGGCAATTTTTGGCATTCTCCCTCTTTGTTATTTTTTGAACGCACGATTTTGGAGTTAAAATATTAAAAATATCTGTATAGCTTTGTACCAGTGCTTTAAATTTCGCGATGCACTGCGATGCACAGGTGTCTAAATTTTGGATAGTCCACCGACTTCATGTAAGGCCTCACATAGAGTGCCACATCATATTTCTCCTTCATCAAGTGCCACTCTAGGGAGTTTTACATAATTCCACTCCTTCTTCGTGTTGATGAGGGATCCCTTTGCCACTCGGTTTATTCTCACGCTCTCCGCGATTTGTCTTAATATGGCATCATTACCATACATCCCAGTCACGGACATTTTGAATTCTTGCCGTTCCTTCTCATGTTTCTCTACGCAATGTTTCCATAATGCTGATTTCTCGTCTTGGTTCTCTAAACCCTCTGTGAGCTCTATGCCTCTTGTATAGGCATTTCTGGCTGTCTCACCAACGTACTTATCTTTGCAACCCTGGCATTCAATCTCGTACGTCACACCATGTGCATTACATGGGCCTTTCCCAGCTTGTTTGCAGACCAGGCAGTCTTCTCTCCCACACCTTTGCAGTTTGAACGGATCGGACTTCTGTAGCACTTCCTTCAGTGTCGTACCTGTCTTTTTTACCACCTTTATCCTTTAACCCTGGTTTCTGAGGTTTCTTCAGGTGTCACAGATACGAATGTAACCGCTTCGTTTTCACCTTTCTTGTACCAGTCCTCTCTCTTTCTAGATTTCTTTGTTACTCTCTCGTCTCTTCTCCATCCTTTTGGTCGATGTATTGGTCTCTCTCCTTTCAGTTCGGCCTCCTACCTTGCACTGTAAGCCTTGATAGCCTTGATAGCCTTGATAGCCTTGTTGTATCCCGAATACTGCATTCAAAGAACCATCCCCCCTCTTCTCCTCTACTTTCTCCACTACATTCGCCCAGGGCAGAAGTGGACTACAATTCAATAGCACGCGCAGTACCGCTTGAGACGGCACTGTCCTCTTCACGCTTGCAGACATGGCGGATCTTGCGTTAACCAATGCTTTAGACGCTATCTCTTTTGTGTAGAATTCATACATCATCACAGACACAATCTGATTTGATCCTTGAACCTCCTTCTCTCTCTGCTAGCTTCTGCTCGACCCAGACCTTCAAATCTGAGATTGGCAACTTCTTGTCTGGATGCTTCGATGGGTAGTAGATCTCAAGCTTTATCGATGGATGGATATCGTTTCCAGCTTGCCTTATCAGTTCCATAGTCCTTTCGTTTGAAGCTCGTTTCTTGTCTTCATCCACCTTAGTGGTGTCCATGATAATTTTTCCCTCCACGTATCTCAATCCAGGTACAGTTGCTTTTGCAGCAACATTGATGTCATTTACATATCTCAAGTTCATCTTCTGTATAATTACAAGGACATGGCTGCGTTCCCCATACTAAGCAGACATTTGGAAGAGCAGTCATTGAGCCATTCACAGTGAAGTCATCAATTTGCATGTCAGCAGAATTTTGTTAAATTCAGAATTCCGATAAGGTTGTCCATTCTGTATATCGACTGCATTCTGACAGAATTATTTGAAAAAAAAAAAGAACAGGTTTTGGTGCAAAAATGGTGGTAAAACAGGCAGATACACCCGTAATTGATCAAGGTCCCCTTTCCAGGGTTTTCCAGGGTTTAGAACTTCCAGTTTTGTTTAGTTTATTATATTTCAGTGATTACACTGTGATATTTTCACACAACCATAAGCAAAGCATGTCCACTTAACGAAATTTAGCTACGTGGCCCTTAAAAATCAGTTACCAAGCAACACAAAAACATTAAAAAGTCTGCTCTATTTCTTTTATGTGCACCTTTAAGGCTGGTTCTAATATAATCGCCCCGATCGTTTCTATCGCCGCTGTCACTTAAATAAGTGGTCTTGCGATCGGGGCGATTATATGAGAACATTACACTAGCGATCACTAATCGCGAACGATTATATGAGAACTACTTTCATGCAAGGAGGCGATTGAAGCGATCTAAACTGTCCCATGGTGCATCAATATTACCCAGAACTGAACGGCCTTATAACTAAAATTACCGCCAAAACAGTAGAGTTGAACCTTGTTCATGGAAGAAGTCTAAACAACTTTTCCAAGAACTTTATTAATTAGGAACTGATTAGGTTGAGCATTTGAACAGCTATAAGAGGGATGGTTCGGTTCAAACTCTTCCTGTTTTTTTTTTTTAAATATTTCTCAAACACAAAAACTAAGTTTCCATCTAACTTCTTTTTCCCTTCTTCGCCGTAAAAACTGCAATAATAAGAAAATAGAAGGCCACGAGTTTTCCTCTTTCATTGAAGGCCGCTATTGTGTTGGATCTGGCGCTAAAATAGTTATATTTGTTAGGTCTTTACCGCGCTCTTCGCTCATACCAGGCAAAATTAAATAAGTATTCCTCTCTTTAAAGCTCCTGGAAAGAAATAAACCTCCAGTGGACTTAACAGGGCTTTTACGGTATATATCATGAGTAGTTTACCGGGAATGGATAGACCAATTTATTCATGAATTCATCAGGCCTGAGTTAATGAGCTCTGTATATCCAGAACCGGTTTAATGAGATGCGTGTCACGCAGGTATAGGAGCTGGTTTAATGAGATGCGTGTCACGCCGTTGGTTTATGGACAAATTTAATGAGATACGAGTCACAGTAGATGTAAGAGGCAGACTCTATTATGCATGGTATTGTTTTGAGTATTTATTGTTGAATATTACATGAGTTTTTAGGAGAGATGTTGGTGTTGTTATAGAGTTATTGATCCACCCCACCAGCCGGGTAGTGATGCAGTTATATAGAAGGAGAACAAAGACGTGTACGAGAACCAATCAGGGAGTACCGTCAAACAAGTCAAACCAGTTTTGATTCCGGTTGGATTTGATTATTCAAAATGGCACATGTATCTTGTTTGGTAGCTGGTCAAACCGGTTTTCAGGCTGGACAAAATTATTCAAAATGGCGAATTAAAATCCTAAAGGTCAAACTGGCAGTTTAAACCGGTTTTATAGTGCTGATTGCTTTAAGTACCGTTTGTGTAACTTTGTGTATGTGTAAACGCAAGGAAAACAAATTCATAATTAATTTAAAAATGCTTCAGAAATAAAAATAGCTCGCATGACTTCTAAACATGACGCGCGAGAAAAAGCAATTACGACTTCTTGCAATTAATATTTGTGTTGGACTGGAAGCGCATTGTTTTTTATAAAAGTTGAAGATTTCAATAACAAAAAGTTGTCGAAGTGTTTGTACGTTTTACATAATAAAACTGTTTTTGCTCACCCAAATCTTGCATTAAATTTAAACGTGTAGTTGAGTGCATGACAATCCGAGTGACCGCAATGTTGATAAACAGAAAATTAAAACACGTTCAGGTTGAAAATACGTTACTTTGTCAGCACGTCAGTTGAAAAGAACTTAACTTTAAATTGCAATTTCATTAACATTATTGTAAGCGTCAAATGATTTTTACAGCGAATTATTTGTTAAAAATTAACTTCGAAAACTTTATTAGACAATCAATAAGCGATTTAACGTTCAGTTCGTAAACTTATAAGGCGAAAGGGGAGTTGAAAGTCATTTGATTTTTCCTTGAGCATCTTTACCTCAACGGTTTCTCTTGGATTGTGCGTGGATGCTTTTGTTTTGTTTGCTTTTGTTTTGTTCTTTTGTTATTCAACTTTGAATTTGAATTTGTTTGCCTTCTATTTATTACACAGAAGAGGCAAACGGAGAAAGTTCTATTTTAAATAACACTTTTTCGCTTCAGTGTGTGTTATATTTTAGTTGTATTAAACTGTAAAATCTCTTTTGCTGGTTTGTTAATAGTAATCAAATCCGTTAAGTGACATTAGTTCGGTTTGAGTAGGTTTATGTATTTATTGCTTTCAGTGCTTCAGAGGTGTCAAAGTGAATTAAAATCAAAGGGAAAAAAACATTTCGCGTTCGCTCAAGTCATTAAACAAATCATACTACTGTTCGCGTAACAAATCTTCTGAAATGTTTCTATGTCAAAACAGCGAATTTGCCTCGCAATTCATAGCAAGTTTATTTTTAAGCTAACATAAAATATACTCTACGCTCAAGATTGTAGTTTGTCTACAACAAAAACTAATTAAGTGCATTGTTTCTTTAGAAATGTTATTGAGCACCAGTTTCCATTTAAATGAAAGTAATACTATTAAACAAACTTGTTAAAATGCTCGTAACATAGGAGCTTCTTACTTTAAAACACTCGAAAGAAAAATTACCGTTTCGCGCATCGCAATATTTCATTAATTTGTTTTTTAAAGCCCCAGTGCGCATTATTTTTCTTTGAGTAGTATTAATTTCATTTGAGTTGTATAAGCATTCATTTCGAAGGTCGTGTTTACTGTTTCACTGTACCATGAAACGAAAGAACGTACTGTTCTCGCGTTCAAAAACAAAACCAAAAACCGAACAGTGTTATCATGTGATTAATCTTATGAAAATATAAGTCAAGTACATTTTATCCACATTCTATGATGAGATTTCTTTTGCTAATAAAAGTTTACACTCTTCTCAAAACTGTTAATGTGTACAACAAAAGTTCATTAAGATAATATGTTCCTGAGAAAGGTAATCGAGTGTTTACATTTAAATAAAAGTAATGTTCACCAACCTTTTTTTTTCTCTCGTAAATGTTACCAGTGCGTGAAAAGTTTGGTCAAGTCCAACATGATTAACGATCAAGCACTGAGACAAAAATATTTTTACAATCTTCTATTCAAAATTATTTTCACAAACTTTTATTTGTTACAAATTATATCTTCATTGAAACATATAACAGAAACACATACACATTGCGATGAAACAGTTCGCACGAATGGCAATGTATAAAAAAAACATACTTTCGATTTATAAAATGTTATGTTCAAGTGAAAGGCAAATCAATAAGCTTCAATATAAGGAGTCCTGCTCGTCTCCATCCTCCATCTCTCTGATTTTTAACACTTGCTTTCTCACTTTCTCTTCCAATTCCTTAACGATATCCTTGTATAGGTCAATCTTCTGTTCTTGTCTTTCCATATGCTCACAATTCTGCCAGTACTCTCTCGGCGAATAGAAGTGTGCGTGAATGTGCTTTTGTATGCTATCTTTATTTCGGTCGTAAAACTTCCAAAAACTCACTTCGATTTCATGTATCTCCTGGCGCATTTCTTCCATTAAACGGACTCTTTTTCGTAACTCCTCGATCTCACGATCTTTGCTTTCCCATATTCCTCTATACTCTTTCACCTTCTGCTCCAAGACTTCTGTATACACTTGATCTACTATTTTGTCTTTCAGTTCTTTCACTGTTCCTTTCAAGGTTTCGACTTCATTCGCTTGCGCCACACGATTACCTTCCGACTCATGATACGCCTCCGTGGCTTCCTTCAACTTTTTTTTCAAGTCATAACACTCTTCTTCGTAGCCTTCGATTTTATCGGTCAGTCTGCTCACTTCGTGCTCCAGCCTTTCCTCGCTCCACTTGTCCATCTCGAAAATAAATCAACTCGTCGTGTAGTCCAAACTATCTTGGTTTTATCGTTGTTATATTGGTTGTAAAACCAATGAGAAAGCACTGATGTCATGGTCAAACCGGTTATGCCGGTTTGCAGAGACCTGCTGACCTACGAGACGATTGAAAATGGCCTACATAGGCAAGTGAGAGACAAAAAAACATACATATACGAAAGTACGCGAGATACTCGGAGTAACTAAAAATTACTCATTTTGCTCAAATAATACTCATCTAAATGCTTCGAGTAACCAGAATAAACTCTTTATGCTCGGCCACTTTTCTTTCGGGGCGAGGCATAAAGTGTGCGGGTGGATCACAGGTCGATAGTTTTGATGCGCAAGCTACTGAGCCCAAGGATTCAACTACTCGAGATTCCAAGAAATAATAAATCTTTTATTAAATAAATAAAACGTACATACACAATAAACAATCAAACACATTTTGAGCACTTTAAAGCCGCAGTAAACGTAACGTTCGTGATAAATGAAAAAAAGGTCATCGTCATAGCTTAAACAACAACTGTATCTTCAATCAATAATCAATCAATAAAATTTATTTACCCTCGGAGCTGACGGGGGCTGGCTAGGCCCCTAGCAAAACATATGCTAATATGCCGAGAAAAAAAAAATTACAAATGTAAAAATATATACAGAACGAAAAATACATTAATAAATAAGTATTAAATTAAATTAAAATTAAAAAGGGACTATCTAGCTGCGCACAGCATTACGAAAGGCCTGTAGTGTAGCAATTGTTCTTACTCGGTCTGGCAGTTGATTCCAGGCGTTCGCCGCCCAGTATCTTACAGACTTCAGTCCATACTTGGTCGTATTGACCTTAGGTAAGACAATCTTATTAATGCCTCTCAAGTTCTTGATATTGTCCCTGACACAGAAGAGGTCCTTAAGATACACAGGTGCTAAGTTGTTAAGGCATTTGAATATTATAATAAGTGTATCTTGAATGCGACGTTCACTTAATGTGTAGCCTATGCGGCTGCACAGAGAAGCGGAGCTAGAAGACCTGCCCTTATAGATGTAACGTAGGGCTCTTTCGTGAAGTTTCTCTAGTTTATCGCTGTCTGATTTTAGACAATTATGCCATATCGAAGAGCAATAAGTAAAATAAGACATCACAAAGGAATTATACAGGCATAGCTTGGAAGAGGAAGACAAAACATTTCGTAATCTACAAATAACGTCAAGTTGTTTTCCTGCTTTCTTAATAATTTTAGAAACGTGCGTGCTAAAGTTTAACGTTTTCATCCTAGCAAATTTTAGTTTTAGCTATGGTTTACATTTTTCACTTTTTGCATTGTGCTGCTGCCTCGAAAATTTAAAAGATTTTACTGCTTAAGTAATCAGTCCACTGATTAGAAACGAAGATTGTTTTGTATCTCACTTATGACTAAATCAATATCTTTGCTAAGCTCTTTGTCGCTTCCTTCTTTTCTTTCATAGACTTCATAGTCGTTTGTTAGTTCAGTGCTCCTCAGTTCTTGATTACAGTAGCTTACACTTTGCATGTTGCTAAAGGCCTCTCGTTTTTGTCCATTGAGACCATTATAAATGGCATAGATAACTCGATCTACGATCTCCTCTACTTGCACTACGTTCCCAGAGTTTTTGAGTTCTAAAGATGAGAGATAGAGGGCAGTCCTGGGTAGTTTAGGTAACTCAGCAAGGGAGCTTTGCCAATTGTCACTGACGTAAATTCCAAGTGTGCTACAAACATTTTGAGCAAGCTTCATAACATGAACTAGGTCAACTTTCTCCACTGCTTGGTCAAAGTAGCGGAACCACGCATCTTCTTGATTTATCATCAAGCAGGAATGAGCCGTCTGGCTTAGATGATTAATAGCACAACCATCGCAACAACCAATCTTTACTTGCTGAATAAGTTCATCGCATAAAGCAGCGAAAGTAAGCTGAAAGACACGATCAACTAAGGAAGCTACACGTTGTCCCGTGAATATGTCAAATTCATCAACTGGATAAAACACTCCATGAGATGTTGGCACCATGATTCCTTCGTTATGCATGCAAACAATTCCGAGGTTGGTCTCTCAAAAGCTAATGTGCAGTAGAATTTGAACAGTACTGAAACCTTATATCTTCAAGGATAACAAAAGAGTATAAACAAAGGCACTTCTCTTAACTGGTTTAACCTGACTGCTTTTGGCATTTTCATCAACGAAGTCTTGCTTAATCATGCTTGGGAGCACTATGTAAATTGCAACACTTACATAACAACACAATCAGAAAATACATCCTACCAGTAACTCACAGCAAGCTTACAAAACAGTCATTGCTATTGAGTGACTCGACTATTTAAATAAGCAAACACATTACTTTACTCATTTCGAGGGAAGCAGTCGTGGAGTAAACATCATAGAATCGAACGCATGGGGCATCTTTGTCAATTTTGTCAAAGATCATTTAGTCGACGATACAACAGAGACCGTCACGAGAAGCAAAATTGTCATAAGCGTCTGGACCAAGAACAAGAGGAAATGATTTCGTTTGCTCGAGAAGAAACCGATGAAGATGAACATGGAAACAACCTTAGCCAGGACGATGAAGAACCAGAAGAAGAGTATCATGAAGTTGATGACGATATTGATGGTAAAAGCGAAAACGAAGATGGAGATGAAGAGGAAGATGAAGATCACAGTGATGAAGACAATGAAAGCACTACTACAAACGATGAAAATGACGATATTGATCCCTGGGATAAGCTGCGAGAGGAAGCCATTATCGATTTGAAATCATCCTTGGTGGAACAAGTGGAACAATACTTAACGCAGGGTTTGTCGAAAGAAGACGCCAAGTTTCAAGCATCCACTCTTCTACTTCCTGCATACAGAAAGAGGCTACGACTCTTGTATCTCCACTATTTAAAGTGGTATCGTGTTCTTAAAACTGATCCAACACACAAAAAGGTTATGACAACACTGCGCAGTTTTATGGAAGACGATGAAATGGATTTCGCGGAGGCAGCAGAAGCAGCAATCAATAAAAGAAAATATTTATTGAACCCACTGTTTCAATACAATGACGTCTGTAATGAAAATTTAAGTGAAAGTGACGATGAAGAAATTCGTTACCAAGTAAGAAAAAGAAAATATCACGAAATCCATTAATACGAAACCTGACCTACAAAACAAAAACAGTAACATGGACCTAAGCAACAGGAGTCAGACAAGGAAACAAAGACTTGCGCCAGCTGCAACTTGTCAAATAGAATAAAACTGCAAAGAGTTTCTAAACACACTTAAAATTATAGGCACTCTATGGAGTTGACCATTTCCTGTACTACTGGGTCATTTCAATGTATTTTTGATTCTTTAATAGGGACATTAAATTGTTGTGAGAACTTCGTTTGTGTAGTCTCGTCTATGGAATTCAGCATAAGAGTGTCAATTTGAATACTTGTTCAAAGCTCATAGAGAAGACAAGAGTAGGCAGAGCAGAGTAGAGCAGAGCAGAGCAGAGCAGAACATAGCACAGCACAGCACAGCACAGCACAGCACAGCACAGCGTAGCGTAGCGTAGCGGAGAGGAGCAGAGCGGAGCAGAGCGGAGCAGAGAGCAGAGCAGAGCAGAGTAGAGCAGAGCAGAGCAGAGCGGAGCAGAGCAGCGGAACATAGCGCAGCATCTGAGCAGAGCAGAGCAGAGCAGAACTTAGCAGAGCAGAAAGTCAGAGCAGAGCAGAGCAGAGAAGAAGAAATAGGAGAGCAGAGCTGTTGAAAGCTGTTAGCGAGATTGCTCTAGATCTCTTAAAAGGAAGCATTCTAGTATCTAATTGATCATTTAAACGTTAAAGCCACATAAGTCAAAGCTCCTTTATCTTACTCGCAAAACCACCAAGTCTCAGAAAGAAGGATTTTTGCCTGCCATCACCTCTTTGATTGCTTCTTTCGCTGTGGAATTATCGGGTAAATTTTTCAAATGAAGTACGCGCAGAAAATGTTGATGGTTCCTGAACATTTATTTCAAAGTATGGAAACAGAACATCGATTAACGGCTCCTCCGCAACTCACGACTTTAACACGGCTAGATCAAGACATGAAACAAATCATGGACTCCTCCTTAGCAGAAGATCAAAAAGTAATGTTGTTGGATCATATTCTTAGAAGGTACCAGGGATTGACGAAACAGATGAAAAGTGAAGCAAGCGTAAAACCTACAGTGGTTCTACCAAAAACAGATCCAGCACCACCTAAAGAGACAATTACTAATATAAATGGTCCTGCGTCTACACCTAATGTTAAGACTACAAGGGAAACACCAAGACAACTTCCACCCACCCCCGCGACTACTAAACAATCGAAAATTCCTGTCAGAATGGAAACACCCCTCAACGCATTGCCTGAAGAATCGGCGTACGCGCTAATGATGGAAACACCACCAGATTCCAAACGCAAATCTGTGAAACGGCATAAAAAACCAAAAACGCCTTTAGTGGCAAGGTTACGCAGCAATAGACAATGGGAACCTTACTAAACCAGGAAAACCGGTTTTTATTCGCTAACTCTATATATGCACAACGGCTGTACGCTCATTTACATTTTGCTTTACACGATGGTGCCAAATATTGGAAACGATACTTGCTACGAGTGTGATTGTATCGAAAAGATGAAGCATGCTTACTGGAATTCGCTAGCGTATTTGGTGTACGCTGAACTTGAGAAAAAAGAACCCAGTGTTATCCAAGACAATCAAAAACTGATGACATGTATCCAAGACAATCAAAAACTGATAACATGTCTACGCGAGTCAGTGGATAATTGGAAAACAATTGCATACTGGCTCTGGCACGATCTGCTAGACATATTGGATTTCACTGCTCCTGAAAATCAAGACTGGATCGATGACACTTCTCCAGAGGAACAAGAGGATGCGATCATTAAAGCCATCATATATCCTGACGAGTTTGGCAAAACCTGTTGGTACTGGTTAGATCTGATTGTTAATGGAGTTGACGAAGTCGACCGGTAAAACCTGTCTAACTCCATAAAAACTATATAAAGAATTTGTGTTTCCACTCTCGAGTCATACTTCAAGATGAGTTACTCACAGTGTGGAATTTGCCTTAAAGATCTTGAATTAATCAAGCCCGCCTCAGGTATACCTTACATTCGATGTGTAGACTGGAAGTTGTGTCCTTTCTTTTGCCGTGAAGAAGATGTGCACGCTTATCAACAATGTATCAGAGATCGCGTAATACCAGAATACATTGCATTTGAAGGTGGGCAGTTGCCTTACTGCAGACACATGGATGTTGCGACATTAAGAGTATCAAGGTCACAGAGCAATCCTTTCAGACCCTATTTCACCTGCAGGAGGAGTAAAGAAATGTGTAGATTCTTTCAGTGGGCAGATGAAACACCGATTGACGATGAACGTAAAATACCGTCACCAACGTACTGCCCTGAGGAAAACAAGCCATCAAAAGGAGTGAAAACCAAGTACACGCCACGACCCAAGCTACAAAGACAAATTGCCGTATCAGAAAAGTTGGCTCATTGTTGACTCATTGAACATTTATTATTGTATTAGCAACATCACTGAACAATTAATATTTATTCATAATTAATCATATTCATGTTTGAGATTGTACACTTTTTCTATACTCAATAAATGTTTTTTTACTTACTTGAAAAAAAAAGTGTGGATTTTAATTCGCCATTTTGAATAAATTTTTATCCAGCCTGAAAACCGGTTTGACCAGCTACCAAACAAGATACATGCGCCATTTTGAATAATCAAATCCAACCGGAATCAAAACTGGTTTGACTTGTTTGACGGTACTCCCTGATTGGTTCTCGTACAAGTCTTTGTTCTCCTTCTATATAACTGCATCACTATCCGGCTGGTTGGGTGGTTCAATAACTCTATAACAACACCAACATCTCTCCTAAAAACTCATGTAATATTCAACAATAAATACTCAAAACAATACCCTGCATAATGACTCGTATCTCATTGAATTTGTCCATAAACCAACGTGACACGCATCTCATTAAACCAGCTCCTATACCTACGTGACACGCATCTCATTAAACCGGTTCTGGATATACAGAGCTCATTAACTCAGACCTGATGAATTCATGAATAAATTGGTCTATCCATTCCCGGTAAACTACTATCATGGTCACATTTTATACTGATACGGGCACATAGCGAAATTTAATGTTGGTATTTTACGCAGCAGCATCGCAGTCGGATATACTGTAACTCACGGTTTTAAACAAGGTCACAAAACAAGGAATTATGCCTCAAATAGAGTAAGAAAATTGGTGTTCTGTGTCAGGGTTGGGGATTAACACAACCCAGAATGTCGATCTAGAATGAATGTCGATCTATTGTAGTGTGATCATGGATCTAACAACTAGTTATAATGCTCTCTAACAGATAAGGACGACAACAGGACTTCTTCAAGACATGGCCGCCAATAACCTTGTGTACAACAGTTATGGGGAGAAGTATGAAGTGCCCAGGGTACCCGTGTCCTCGATCAACGAGCTTCAAAGAGCTGATCACATCGCCTTTCATCGGCATTGTGGTGCCTTCTGGCATCACGCTATAGTAGAAGACATCGATATAGAGAGTGGTGAAATTCACGTTATTGAGTATACCAATACCGCTAAAGAATTTGTCAACGACTATTGCTGCCCACCAACGATAAAAAACATGACGATTGCAAAGGTGGTTAGAACTCAGTGCAGATTCCAAGATAGCGGTGTCTTCTTAATGAAGCACGAACGATGTTTGGATCCCGATAAAGTTATTCGCAGAGCAGAAAGTAAGCTAGGGGAAGGAAACTACGACCCTGTTACCAATAATTGTGAGCATTTTGCGATGTGGTGTAAGACCGGAAATTCATCCTCCGACCAAGTAAACAAGGCCAAAGGGATGGTGGTTCACGAGGTAAAAAAGGAAGTGTTAACCCAAGTTGCTGAAGCTGCAAGTAAATCAGGTGCTTACGAGATTGGAAAGGAATTCTTGACCCAAACTGCATCAGACCCAAATACAAGATTCCTGATTTCATGGTTTTTGAAAGTGCTAGATGTCATGATCCAAAAGAGTTTACATTCAAGCGAAAAAGTCCTGTATGCAGGGCTTCGTACGTTGCTTATAGAACTTTTTACCGGTCAAGAGGTAACCAAAGCTGGGGCGGGAAAGATGTTAAAGAAAGTCTTGATCGAAATGGCATATGCAGCTTGGCAAGAAGCAATAAAGGGAGTCTTGACCCCAGAGGCAGGATTTTACGAGATCTTGACCCAAACTACATCAAAAGCTGCAGAACAGTTGTTGAAAACAGGAGTCTATGGTGTTGGAAAGGATGCCTTCACCCAAACTTTAACAAATGCTGGTATGAAGGTTGTGAGTCTTGATCTTAAATTGTTGTTGGAAGCTACATCAAACCCTTGTGAACAATCCATATATTCCCTACTTGGTAAGATGTCTGCAGCAGCATTGACCGAAAGCGGTCAAAAGGCCATGGAAACCGGAGCTGGCGAGATTGAAAAGTACATCTTCAGACACACTTTCACAAACGCTGGTAAAAGCGTTGTGAATACAGGTTCAAACAGTCTTGATGTTTTCTTAGCTAAGATGTCTGGAGCAGCATTGACCGAAAGCGGTCAAAAGGCCATGGAAACCGGAGCTGGCGAGATTGAAAAGTACATCTTCAGACAAACTTTCACAAACGCTGGTAAAAGCGTTGTGAATACAGGTTCAAACAGTCTTGATGTTTTCTTAGCTAAGATGTCTGGAGCAGCATTGACCGAAAGCGGTCAAAAGGCCATGGAAACCGGAGCTGGCGAGATTGAAAAGTACATCTTCAGACACACTTTCACAAACGCTGGTAAAAGCGTTGTGAATACAGGTTCAAACAGTCTTGATGTTTTCTTAGCTAAGATGTCTGGAGCAGCATTGACCGAAAGTGGTCAAAAGGCAACACAGGATGCAGTTACCCAAGCTGTAGCAAAAGCTAGTGAGGAGATCGTGAAAACTGGGACACTGGAGGCAACAGAGGAAATCGTGACCCAAGCTGCATCAAAGGTTGGCGAAGAGATCGTGAAAACTGGAACACGGGAGGCAACAGAGGAAATCGTGACCCAAGCTGTATCCACCGCTGGAGAAGAGGTTGTGAAAACAGGGGCTCGCGAGGGATCAGAAGAAGTTTTGACTCAGACTGCGTCAAAATCTGCCGCTGAAACGGGGAGTTCTCGAGTTGCAGGAGTAGTGTGTTCAGCAGTTATTGAGGGTATAAGTGCTGCGTATGATATCAACTGTGCGCGCAAAGATATGAAAAAAGGAACAATTAGTAAAGAGGAATTCAAAACAGCTGTTAAGAAGAGATTAATCACTGGCACTGGAAATGTAGGAGGCTCTACCGTAGGATCGGCCATCGGGCAATTTCTTATCCCTGTACCGATTGTTGGAGGTGTAGTAGGAGGTATAGTGGGCGGAATTTCAGGAAAAATTATTGGAAACGTGGTGGCAAATTATTTGCCGCTGTGAATCGATGTCAAGAAGCCCGGCCACAAACTTGCCTTTGTTTTAGCAAAAAATGTCGGAATTGTCAACGATTTAGATTTCGAGTTTATTCAGCTTCTGCTTATAAAATGACACTGAAAGGCGGAAAACTTTCGGGTTTTAACTCCAAAAAAGTTTTAACGCCGAAACACGCCATTTTATGCGGTAAAGATTTTATATAGTAGTTTGTAATCTGTTCTGAACTGACACTTTAGATAACTGTTAGACTTGTTCCAGAAACGGTTGCAATTTCTGGAGTTGTTTATTAAGTTAAAGATGGTTATAAAATGTATAACCAACTGCATACAGTATAGCCTCCCACGCAGTCGTTCTTAAGGGCGATCGTGTTTCACTCCTCCCCACAAACGGGGGGAGGAGTAAAACACGATCGCCCTTAAGGGGCCAACCATTTTACTTTTGAGGGGGGATGGGTGATTGTCAAAAAATATCTTGCAAGCGCATGCATGCAAGAAAAAAATTCCTGCACAGGACAGCGGTCCAAAAAAAGATTCATGCGTGTACAGTGGGATGGAAAAAAATTCTGGAAAGATGTTCCCTGGGTTGACACATTCAAATTTTAATATAAGCAAACTGTTAAATTATTCTAGCATCTGGACGTAGGTAAGAGGGATTCATAGCACAATTATGTGGCCCCTCAGTTGGCTTTTTTGCCTGTGGTTACCGATCTTGGTACATTTTTTTCTCTCAAATTCAAGATCACGCCAGGTGTTGTGACTTGAAGAACAATGGAACATGAAGTAAACTTTATTATAAATATCTATTTGATACGAATATGTGAAGTTAAAGCTCTTTATTCTATTAACAAACAAGAAACTTCAAGCAGTTTAAAACCGGGCGATTAATGTTTGGCCACTTCTTTCCGTTCTTTGGCTAGAAAGGCACATCACCGCACAGTAAAAAATCTTTGAAAAAGCAGTCACTAAACCCTATTCAGACCGGACTTTTTTTTACCTTCTCTGACCCTAGCCTGAATTTCAGACATCCCTCTGTGCTCGCCTCCTCGCCAGAAGGGACGTCTGAACACATCTGAGCCTAATGCCGTCCGGTGACGTCACTACCCGAAAACCGGGTAGTGATTAGAGGACGTAGGTAAGAGAACCAGATGCCTGGTTAAAAAATATTTCAACTGTAGACAACTTTTGATTTTTCTCCAAGACAACGCAACATCCTCCAATGGTAAATTTTCATTCTCTTATACAATGTAGTCTGGTAGACACAAACGAAGATATTTATTGCACTAAATATCTATCCCATTAAATCTCTTCGTGATACATGCAAAAAAATTTCGGACGTTATAATTTCGGGCGTTTAATTTTCGGACACTTTTTGCACATTTCGAACAAATTTCGGACAAAACTTTCTGACAATTTGGTGAAACATGGCTACAGTAAATTTACGCCTACAAAACACGAATTAGAGGGAAACAATATCTGTGAAAATGATAGTTTTTAATACTGCACCTTCGAGGTTTTACACGGCCTTATGCGCCTACTGGCGCGATGAGTCATGATGATGAAGGTTTTACAGATACACCGACGCGAAAATAACACAAATACTATCAAGCCGTTACGTATTTTAAGCCATGTCTCAACTAAATTTCGCTCCATAAAGGAAACTCAAAGCTTTGGAGTTCAAAGTGGCTTAATGATCCGCTACAAAATCCTCAAAACCGACGGATATATGGTTCTAGTTTCTCAGTTACAGCTTCCACTATTTTTGCCATCCCAAAACCTTTCCTTGTCAAGTCAGATTTATTTGTGTTCTGAAAACAGTTATACTGTACTGTAGATATTTTGGATGCTTAAATTACTTCTGATTCAGTTTGAAAAAAAATCCTGCAAGCACACGTGTGCAAGAAAAGAATTCCATCGTCCTCCAAAAAATTCGCACATGTACAGTGGGTCAAAAAAATTTCACGCCCACACCAAATCACCCACCCCTCCTCGGAAGTAAAATGGTTGGCCCCAAAGAACGACTCTACGGGAGGCTACGTACAGTATTGTTGTAACAGGTTTTGTAAAGCATCATTGAACCTATGAGAAATGGCGCAATACACTCTTTTTGTTTAAAAAGAACCTTTTTTATAAGGACGTTGAGGCTGAGATTAACCAAAGTTAAGAAGATGCTAAGAACCTGCCTCATGATCAGGATGAGAGTCATACCTTTAAACAAAAGTTAAAGACACGTCTCTTTAGCAAGGCATATAATTTGTTATCTTGATTATAAATAGAATCACTGAGCATTTACATTATTACTATCGTTGTGAGTAGAATGACTGAACACTGTTGTTATTACTATATATATTATCATTGTATTTCGTATCAGGTAGTCTAGTATAGAATTCATTATTAAGTTTTCAAAATCATTTTTAGCTTTGTATTGTAAGATGATTACTTAATTATGCCAAGCGCTATTGAGCAGTTATTGCAAATAGCGTGTTGGCATACAATATTACACTTTTATGTTTCTAAGTTTTAGTTGATTTGTGCGCCTTGTGTGATTTCGCGCGTTTAATCAAATTGTGACGCCATTGGAGTTGAATGACAAACGTGATCTGCACTTTATGCAGAACGTCTAGATTGTTAAGCCTGGTTCTCATATGATCGTCCCGATCGTCTCTGTCGCTTCTGTCGCTTCAAAAAGTTTGCTTGCTCCAATCACCTCAGACTTTGCAAACGACAGAAGCGACAGAGACGATCGGGGCGATCATATGAGAACCAGCCTTTACTAAACAATACACGTGCCGTGCCATAACCTTCAGCAGATTTAGGGAAACATTTCCACAGTTAATTTAATTACGAGTTGGCAGGGCCATAACTAGCAAAAGGCAAGACGACGTACTTGCCTAGTCTTGATTTTAATACAAAATTAAAAACAAAATCTGTTTGATTGGGAAAATAATCTCCAGTTGAACAAAATTGATTTTTTTAAGCAACACCTTATAAAAAATGTCGAAGAAAGAGTTTTAGAGCTGCTAGATTTCAAAATTTTCTGAATGGTATGCCCCCGAACGTCCTAGCAAAATCTTGCCTCGTCTATGCCAAAGGTCTGGTTACGGCCCTGGTCGGAAAAGTTTCTTTTTGGAACATTTCCACACTCTAGTACCTTTACTTTTATTTTGTTCTCGGGGTTCACTTATTCCAGATAGTGCCAATTACTTTTCCATCGAGATCACCAGTAAACAACTGTTGTTTCGGGTAATCCAGCTAAAGTAAGCAATTTGTGTTCTCGCTTCCGCAAAGTATTCGAGTAACAACCTGGTCATTATTTTAATTTGCTAGAATTTAAGATTTTGAGTGTTCTTATCTCAGCTCGATCGCGGGTAATTTCTGGACATTCCTGGCCTTATGACCAGCACGAACTGTGGAACATTTTGTTCCATTCAACTTTATGAACGATGGATTACTTAAGTAGCTTACTTAGTTATTCTGACTGCTTTTGTTTCATTAAGTTACCAATTTGAAATCAGATCACGTTTGAGAAATATAGCTCGTTTATTTTTAGTTCCAGCAATGCCAGTGATTGGTACTGTAAAGACCTAAATTTATATTTACTTTTGTTAGTCATTTCACTCTACTGTTATTAAGTGGTGTACGTTTTCATAGCGAAACTAGTAAAGGTTGTTTTCGGTTTATTAAAGAACGCCGCCGTTGCTACGTTATTAGGTTGCAATTTCAAAACAAGTAAGTTTAGCCAATCACAAAACGATATGTAATGCACGTTAACCAATCACTGTGTGTTGCGGATCTAGGGTGTGCTTTAATTTAGCATCGCTTGAATTGTAAAACTCAGTAGCTTAAAACCAACCAGAGCACAACTATTAATAAAACCTTGGTAGAAGTGAACTCCAGTTTCAAAGTATTTACTCCCCGAAGAAGCGTCCGAAACACTCCTAAATACCATGCAACACCAAACAGGGCTGATTAACGTATTTACTCGAAAAAGCGCCTCCAATGCGGCGCGTATTCAAGGGCGGCGCTTATTTTAATATTGGACGCGACAATGAAAAAAACATATCGTGATATTATTCGGGGCGGCGCTTATGAACTTTTTTTTTGTTACAAAACGTTTTGGCGCTTATTCGAAGGCGGCGTTTATTCAGGGGTGGTGCCTATTCGATTAAATACGGTAGTCTACTCAATGCCCGATTCCCTCTATAGCGCGTACCTGCTGGAAAACTCGGTAGTTGTATTCATCAAACCATGCGCGAGACTCGGCAACGTGCATCGTTGCTAAGTCTCGCACATGGATTGATGAATACAACTACCGTGCTTCCTTGCAGGAGCACACTATAGAGGAAATCGGCCATTAACAGTCTTAACAGACTCCAAACGCGATAAGCACACGTTATACATATCGACAGAAAAGAAACCCAGCGCCATCTAACATTGTCATATGACCCGTACCGCCCCGCCCATGCAACCTCATAGAAACCCATAACCAGGTGATTACGAAAACTGACGTGTGTAGGGCGCGTTGGAGGAGTTGACGTGAGCCAATAATGATCTACCACTGAGCAATAGGAGACTCGTGAGAGGTTAGGCCATTAAACAACGTAGGTTCATGTGACAGACATCCTACACACTGCTAGGATTTGAATGTCGATGATTGGCACATGGCGAGCTTAGTGGATAGATTATAACGATGATTTTTCAGACAGTGACACAGGCACACAACGCAGTACAATCCGGCATCTTTTAAAATTATGTACCGATCAAATCGAAACTTGAACACCCACCCCCCGGCAACTCTCCGGGCATTTAAACTTTTGAAGTTCTGGTTGCTTAAATTCCCATCCCCCGGGCCAAAAAAGGTTTTAGCTAGTTTTCAAATGCCCCACCTAGTAGTCACATTTAACGATCAAATTCCCTTACCACATAAATGGGAAATGAACAATCAGGATAAGAAGGTGTATTTCTTTTCGGAGTAAGATTTATATCAAGAGAATTTATATGCAAAATATTTATCCTCGATCACCCTCTTTGACCTTCCATTTTGATTCCATTGTGTCTCAATTGTCAAAAGGGGATTACTGAACATAGATAGATAGATAGATAGACAACATTATTTAAAGAGTGTAGCACGTAACAGAAATTCTGATAAACCTGTGGCCCTCTATTTTTTTTAAAAAAGTTACAAATTTCTAAAAATATAAAACTAATTAATAAAAAAACAATAACTACTGAAAAAAAACAATAACTACTGAAAGCATAACTAAACAATATATTCATCAGAACATAGGTTCTGCAGCCCCTTAATTCTTTTGCAGCCACAATATGACAATTGATCTGTAACACAATTGATCTGTTAAGTCCTCTAGCTTCTAGATTTCCACCATGATTTCGATCAGGAGTCGCAAAAGTAACCGCGAAACCACGAGGAATTATAAACACGAAATTGGTGCAATTTGTTTTATATCCCCCACCCTTCCGTGTGGATTGATATTCCCCCATCAATAATATGCATTTTCTGTCCCTCTGGGCACACTGGCCAGTCAAATGCCCAGGATATGCCTGGGAGGGGGGAATGTTGATTTGATCATTACAATGCATTGCATGCAATACAATAATTATTTACGCGCTTCTCTCGAGGAAGAAATGATCTCGGAATGTCATCTTCCTTTAGTTTCGCATGTTAACTGTTGTTTGCTCCAAGCTCTCAATATCGGTCGTTGTTTTTTCTTGACTTACACTTATCGCAAGCTCTTATCGCAGTCTATCAAGGTTTCTTCCCCAGCCTTCACATATAAGTCCCATAAGCCCTCGCGCGGATACTCACGGCCCAGGCTATCACCAGATAGAAGGCGGAAAGCTTTCACTTTCGTATTTGAACAGAGGTCAAAACAAGGCCGAAGCTGGCGTAGTCCTTTCTGTTCAGTTGTTTTGGTTAAGCAAGGTGAGTTTTTAGGATATAATATATTTTTTTATCACGATCAGTTTCCAACTCTGCAGTACTAATAACAGTAACAACAGGTTTATGGTAAGACGACTCTCTCGAAAAAAAACTTAGCAGAATATCTTTTGCTTGTTTATATCACGTACACAAAATACAAGTGAATTACTCAGATCATTCAGATCATACTTTACCTGTGTATTATCAGGCCAATCACTCTAAATAGATATAAAACATAACTCAGTCAGAAACATGACGGTACTGATTTTGCATGGTAGCTGATTTTTCCAAACGACGCAAATGATCGCCGTTTTCTATCAGTTTATGACGCAAAAAGCCTCCTTGTTTATTTTCTTTAGGATGTAATCTGAGCTGAGGTAATTTACATTCAGTTTTCGTACTCTTATTACGTACAAGAATAGGAGTCGTATGTCTACGTTTGTTTCGGTCTGTGTTGGGTTTTTATTGTTTGGGGCAAGATGAAGTGAAAGCCATTTGCATCTTTGTTTTCGTGCTATTTGCCTAAATTCGTCTGCGGGTCTTTAAATGTAAATAAACAGTCTTTTACTACGCTGGGTAGGACCTTTCAAGCTAAGCCCGATATCATTTCTTTACCTGTGGATGTCAGAAAAGCCTCATCTTCAGAATACTCAAGAGATGAGGTCAGATGAGGCTAGTGTTCAGCAGAGCCATTTAAATTGGTAGTTGTCTTAATTCAGCTTCAGATTGTTGCTGGAATTGACACTGAATGTTTTATGAATTTTGTTTCAACTAGATTCGCGCCGGACGAGCAATCTTTGTATCTTTAAGTTTGATATTAGGTTACTTTTAAAGTAACACGAGGTAGCACTTCTTTCAAATTGCAAGGCAAAGTCGTTGCTTGAGAAACGAAGTGTGCAGTACATATACAGTAAACAACCCAGCACTTTCTCTGTTTTACTTTAAATAACGCTGGAAAACTATTACAATTCATGCACGTTAACACGGGAAATAACTGCGGCAATCGATGTCTGGGACACACCCGGCCCAGTACAACAGCAGAATTAAAGTATTGACAGCTTGCGCCTGCGGAAAAAAGTATGAACCACATTCACTGAATTTTTCTGCAGACCATGTTCGATTCATTTTAATACACACGTCAACCATTAACATTCACGCTTTTAATTGATGTGAAAGTAAGTTAAAAACTTTATTTAAAAAGGGTAGCCCAATGAAGAGAGCAAAGAATTTTTAAACATGCAGGAAAGTATTGTAGTTAAAATCCGAAATTCTCGGTGTGAATTCAGTCAGACAAGTCTTGCGGAAAACTGCAAAGTAGTATTTTGATTGGCAGTTTAAGCAAGTTTTCATCCTACTCAAACAATTTATGTCAACAAGTCGCATTCCCGAATAGCTTTTGTCGGCGAAATTTTTTATAATAACTGAACTGACGAAAGCAAAAAGTTCGGGTTTTTTCATTTTTTGGCTAAAGGCTAACATATCCGTCGTAAGAGGTTTTTTTCAGTGTTACAGCCGTTCATAAGCTAGGGCCGGATATATATTTGGCGGATGTGTAGTTTGTTTTGAGTTCTTTGTTATTGTTAAGGGTTAAGGGAATTTTCCCTTTCTGTCACTGAGAAAGTCAATTAAAACTTCAACTATGAAGCCCAACCGTTTTTGAGAGGTAACTTTGTTTTGCAAGTTATCAGCAATCTTCGGGAGTGTCTGTTCGGCCTTGTACGTTGGCTGTTTTTTTGGCAATTTTGGGTTTTTTTATAGAAGAAGAAAACGCAAAAATTCAGGAGCAGGAGTTAAGAAAGTGTGAAATATTTTGAACTTTTCGTTTTTAAAGAAAGACTTCAAAACAATATCTTTTCCCTTTCCTTTTTTGCCTGCCGGTGCAAGGCACGCGAATAAGGAGGTGCGAAGCGCCGCTAAGCTCGCAAGCAGCAAGCAAGGCAAGAGCCTTTCTCTACAAACTCACTCGTAATTTCTTGCATTCCTCTGAACCACTTTTCGCTCAAGGAACTTAAATTATGGACTGTTTTGCATTGTACGCCAGAGGGCTCTAACTCGAAGATAAGAATTCGCTAACTTCGCTAACTCGAAGATAAGAATTTAATCCTGCTATTGTTTGTAATCGTTTTATATTAGACACATTTTTAAGGATTTTATATTGCATGAAATTTAACATGGAATTAACTCGTCTATTATACAGTACTGCAGTTGAACCCAGGGCTGGCACCATGACAAAGTTCAGTTATGACTTACAGATTTCTCCTTAGGTTACAAGTAGGTTTCTCTTTACGAAAGGTTGCCATTAGCGAAGGCTTAACTATAATATTGCAACAGGAGATTTATATTTTTTTCACAGGGCATAAAATGGCCACGGATAACCTGGTGTACAACAGTCATGGAAAGAAATATGCAGTTCGAAGAGAACGTGTAAACTCCATTTCCGACCTTGAAAGAGGAGACCATATCGTCTTTCATCGGAAGGCTGGTCTCTATTGGCACCACGCTATAGTAGAATACATCAATGTCGATTATAACGAAATCGACGTTATTCATTATTCCAATACAGCTAAAGGATTTATAGAGGATAACTTCAGCTCACCAAAGAGACCAGGAATCGCTAGAGTGGTTCGGGATAGGTATAAGTTCAATGAAGAAGTCGTGTACCTAATGAAACACGAACTATTCTTGGATCGTGATACTGTCGTGAGGAATGCAAGAAGTATGCTAGGGGAAGGAGGCTACAACCCTTTTACCAATAACTGTGAGCACTTTGCCATGTGGTGCAAAACAGGAATATCCTCATCTGACCAAGTAGACAAGGCTGAAGAGATGATAGTCAGAAAGGGTGCTTCACAAGCAGGACAAGGGTTCGTGGAAAGAGGGGTTCGTGAGGGAGCAAACAAAGCATTCACACGAACTGCATCGAGTGCAGGACAACGGGTCGTGCAAAGAGGAGTTCACGTGTCGACAAACCAGGCTTTTGCCCGACCTGCAGCGAGAGCTGGACAACAACTTGTGTACAGAGGAGCTCGCGTTGCGACAAACCAGGCTTTGACCCGAGGTGCTTGTGCATCACAAACTGGTACTGCAGCTGGAATCGGAGCATTAGAATCCGTAGCTGGAGGAGCACTGATTGGAGCAGCCATCGAGAGCGTCTCAGTGATGCATGACATTGGCTGTGCGCACGACGACATGGTAAGAGGAAGAATCACTCCCAGGGAATTCGATACTGTTGTTGGAAAGAGAATCATAACTGGCACAACAAATGTAGCAGGGACTGTTACAGGAATGGCGATCGGGCAAGCTCTTATTCCTGTTCCTGTTCTTGGAGGTCTGATAGGAGGCACAATGGGCGCACTTGTTGGATCACTTTTTGGAAACACTTTGGTAAATTTGTAGATTTAAAACTTAAGAAAATCGCTGCTTTTTTAGAGAATTTATTTTGAGAATTTTCCTTCGATTCAGATGCCGAATTGATTCTGTTTCTTAGTTTAAAAGGGCTATTTTTACTGCAAAAGTTTATCCAATCTAGCCTGCACACAATGATCAAATGTTATACACTCTCCAGTTAAATGAGCTGTGTCACGGATTTTAGCCAAATTTAGACATCGGAAAAAGGCCACCAAATTAAGTGAAAAATAAAAATAACCACTTAGTACAGTGAAGAAACTTTTCAATAACACAGTTAATACAAAAGAAGGTACAGACAGACAACAATTGAAGACGATTGAAACGGATTTGCGATATGGGTTTTTGAAATACAGTTAGGCTGAACAGTTTTCTAAGTTGGTCTCGGTTGTTTGTAACTTTAAATTCTAATGCCCTGGAGACATTCTTGGTTGAAATTAAGCTATGATTTTGTCATTTAGATCCATAGAAACAATTTCCTCGCAGATATTAAGTTTCATAGCAAGTATTTGGCACAATTTTATAAAATAGACTTAATTCAACCGTGACACAGTCCCTTAATGGAGGCTTTTAAACTTCAAGTCTTAGGGACCTTGCATCCATTTTTTATCAATCCACCTCCCCTTAGACAAAGAGTACACTTACTTTACATCACTCTGTCATGCGACTCCGTACTAGGCTAAATCGTGCTACCCATATCTTAGATTTGCATGGACTCGAAAGGGAAGTAAGTGCGGTTATCAGACAGAAATAAACCGGTGTTCTACTTATTGGCCTTTCTTCCAATTTCTAAAAGCTTTTAACGCCGATTTACATTACAGTTCTGGATTTCATTTGCGATAAACGCGCCTTTAGCCTCAAAAGCAGACGTTCTTTTGGCTCGTCACACAATCTCACTGGAGAGGAAAGATCGCGTGACGAGCCAAAATAACATCTGTGGCGGAAGCTCAAATGCTTTTAAGCTACATTTGAATCTAAACGTTTTTCATCTTAATTTATAGTGGTGATTGCTTCGGTGATTGCTTGGTTTTACAAACTATTATGTTTCGCCAATGTCACGATATTTTAAGTCATTAATCTCGTGTACAAAATTTTCAAATCGAAGGAAACCTCAAAATTCAAATAATAGTATTCTTAGGAAGAGAAATAGCAAAAAGTAACAACGAGCCGAAAATAAAGATGGATAATTAATAACAGTAGCAGAAGTAGTAGCAGGCACAGTAGCAGAAGCAGTAGCCACAGTAGAAGTTGGATTAGAAGTAGAAGTAGTAGCAGGCCGGGGAGTAGCAGGAGAAGTAGCAGGAGCGGTGGCAGAAGAAGTAGCAACATAAGAAGAAAGAGTAGTAGCAGGGGAGTAGCAGTAGCAAAAGCAGGAGAAGTAGCAGCAGCAGTTGCAGTGGCAGTAGCAGTAGCAACAGTTGGAGTTGGATTAGAAGTAGGAATAGTACAGGTAGCAGTTGTAGTAGCGGTAGAGGAAGCAGTAGTAACAGTAGCAGTAGTACAAGCAGAAGCAGGAGCAGGAGCAGAAGAAAAAGCAGCAGAAGTAGTTGCAGTGGCGGTGGCAGAAGAAGTAGCCGTAGCAACAGTAGGGGTTGGATTAAAAGTAGGAGTAGTAACAGTAGCAAAAGCAGGAGAAGTAGCAGTTGCAGCAGCGGTGGGCGAAGCAGTAGTAGCAGTAGCAGTAGTACAAGCAGAAGCAGGAGCAGGAGCAGAAGAAAAAGTAGGAGAAGTAACAGAAGCAGTTGTAGTGGCAGAAGTAGTAGCAGTAGCAACAGTAGGGGTTGGATTAGAAGTAGGAGTAGTAACAGTAGCAAAAGCAGGAGAAGTAGCAGTTGCAGTAGCGGTGGGAGAAGCAGTAGTAGCAGTAGTACAAGCAGAAGCAGGAGCAGGAGCAGAAGAAAAAGTAGGAGAAGTAACAGAAGCAGTTGTAGTGGCAGAAGTAGTAGCAGTAGCAACAGTAGGGGTTGGATTAGAAGTAGGAGTAGTAACAGTAGCAAAAGCAGGAGAAGTAAAAGTTGCAGTAGCGGTGGGAGAAGCAGTAGCAGGAGCAGAAGAAGAAACAGAAGCAGAAGCAGAAGAAGAAGCAGTAGCAGTAGCACAAGCAGTAGCAGAAGCAGGAAAAGGTGCAGAAGAAATAGCAGGATAGGTAACAACATTAGAAGTAGGGGAAGTAGCAGGGGAGTAGCAGTAGCAAAAGCAGGAGAAGTAGCAGCAGCAGTTGCAGTGGTGGTGGCAGTAGCAGTAGCAACAGTAGGAGTTAGATTAGAAGTAAGAGTAGTAGCAGTAGCAATAACAGGAGAAGTAGCAGTTGCAGTAGCGGTGGAAAAAGCAGAAATAGCAGTAGTACAAGCAGAAGCAAGAGCAGGAGCAGAAGAAAAAGTAGGAGAAGTAGCAGAAGCAGTTGCAGTGGCGGTGGCAGAAGCAGTAGCAACAGTAGGGGTTGGATTAGAAGTAGGAGTAGTAGCAGTAGCAAAAGCAGGAGAAGTAGCAGTTGCAGTAGCGGTGGGAGAAGCAGTAGTAGCACAAGCAGTAGCTGGAGCAGAAAAGCAGAAGATAGCAGTTGTAGTGGCAGTGGCTTAAGAAGTAGCAGAGGAAGTAGCAGAAGCAGGAGAAGTAGCAGTTGCAGTAGCGGTGGGAGAAGCAGTAGTAGCACAAGCAGTAGCTGGAGCAGAAGAAAAAGCAGAAGAAGAAACAGATATCTTAACTGAAAGTTTTTGTGTAATCTCTAAGTAAGGTTCTTTTGGCCTTTTTTCTTTTTTTTTTTCCTAAGTATAGTCTCATTGTTGAGGATTCTTGATTGACTCATCATTAAAGGAATTTTATTATCTCCTGAGGATGGCAACCTGTCCCACTGTCGAGATTTTGGTGGGACAGGTTTGCGTTGATTTGGCCATGGAGGTCTTGTTAACAGCAAAATGAAATTTCACGGTTGAGGGTTTTTTAAGTAGTTTTAGTTTTACTTCAAAACTTACTCTGGAGATCATATTAGGGGGTTTTGTTTGCTGCTGGGGGGGGGGGGGGGGGGGGTCTTATAACTGCGCATACGTGTTCAGCATAAAGCACATATTCTGTAATAGAACGATTATCGATCAAAATTTAAACTTTGATTGATTGATTTAGTCGATTGATGTATTTTTAATCTTTTTTAACTTTTTGTTGTTGCTTGACGCTGTGGTGCAATTTTATCCTTGGTATATTTTGATATTTTCCTTTGTTCTGGTGTATGGTAATATATACGGATAATCAACATAAAACAAAAGAAAATCCCAGATTGTACAAAAGGTAAAACTGAACCACAGTAGATATGTAAGCGTATTTTATGATCAGGCCCATTTCTTATCATGGTAAATCAAATGAAAGGATTGTGTGAAACATTACATAACTAAGCAAAGTAAATAGGACTATGAGCAGCAGCCTCTCTTTCGCGTGGCCATTTTTCCATTCGCGCTGTTTTTTTAGCTTTAACGGACAAAGAATAAAGAGAGATTGCTCAGTGTCAGAACGTAAAGTAAGATGTCATTAAATAATACAGTGTTAAAGTTATTTTCGTTTTGTTTTTACTCGCGCTACGGGCTCTCAAAAATACACTCGTAAATATCAAACAAAACGGAGCGATTCGACAGAAAGAATGTTCTCCATGCACTTCTCAACTGGTCGATAAAAAAGATATCTGCCCACCTGACCGGCTAATTTTTTTGTAATCAGCAGTTTTCTTCTTTTATTAAGTGTAAGCTTATAAAATTTCATAAAAATCTAAATGCACCAAGATGGCAAAGGCATTGTACCGCTTATAAAACCTTTTGTTGGAGACGTTCTCGTTGCTGTCGCCGTTGTGGTTTCGTAAGGTCTTTGGTAAGGTCTCGTGAAAGTAAACAAGTAAGAATTGTACTAAAAACAATAAGATTATTCGCTCTCGATTTCTGAGGTTATAGCTGATTCGCCCTGCGGCCTCATCAACTATCACCTCACAGAAATCTCTAACTCATAATCTAATTGTTGATTAGAGCACGGCGCGTGTGGAGTTCATAGTCCTGCCCTTCCCTACCCTACCCGTTTTCTTGCCCTTCACGGACGAAAAGCAACGGTGACTTAGGAACGCGACAGATTGTAGCCTTCAACAGACCTTCAGATTGCTATTTAACACTCTCCCTAATCTTTCCTCTTTTATTTTTTTCTTTCTCCGAAGTCTGAGCGTAACGATAGTGTTACGCGCCGACAAGAAAGTCATATTTTTGGAGTTAAGTTATAATACATGATAAATGAATTATTACGAATAATTAAAGTTGTTGAAAGGCTTATACGACATCGAAGGGCGTGGTAAAAAAAAAGTAGAAAAACAAACAACTTATCAGGGAGTCCAGCAAATGTACTTGTCGCAAGACGACAAAAACCGTTTCATGCAACCAAAATCTCGATTTCTAGGACCCTAGGATCCAGGTTGATGCAACTGGTGGCAAGCGCGGGAAAAGTGATCTACGTCAAATGACGATTAGCTCTCTTTTCGCACCTGATTGGCCAACGAAACATCATCTTTGCGCTGATTGGCTAGAACATGTTGCACGCGTTACATAAGCCTTTAACTG
This sequence comes from Oculina patagonica, assembly GCF_052425735.1. Taxonomy (NCBI): domain Eukaryota; kingdom Metazoa; phylum Cnidaria; class Anthozoa; order Scleractinia; family Oculinidae; genus Oculina; species Oculina patagonica. The sequence continues at coordinate 19,436,435 of NC_135769.1, forward strand.
AGGAATAGGCAACATAACTCGAAGATAAATTAAACGTTTCACTTCATTTACAAAAGTCCTTGCATTTCCTTCATAAAAATCGCGTACGCATCGTCTTTTGTACCAGTTTCAGCAACTCTCGGTTGTGAAACGTGTTGCGGTATACTATCAACAGTTTCTGGCCCAGCTCCCAGTGGCCGAAGCTTTGCTTTGTTCTTAGGTTGGTCTCGTTTGACTCGCAAGGCGGTAGGTACTAGTTTTGTTAACTCTGCTTGTGTGTTCCTTAACTGTGGTTTTGCACTTATGGTAGCCGTTGCTTCTTTGCTAATTGTTGCTCCTGTGAAGTTAAAAAAGGTGAAATAAGTTGATGTGTTATCAAAATAAAACTGACATACAAGAGAACAACAATTAGAGGTTTTAATTTGACGTCATCAAGATCCTAAAATCTTAACTGTGCGTACAAAGCTATTCTTTTCATATATTTCACGCGAAGAAAATATTACCTTCTATGCAAAAATTGGTATTGATCGTGTCTCTTGATTCGGAAAATAAATGTGTGATGTCCTAGATGAACGTGTTTCTCAACTGTCATAACTCAGCTGTCAATTTTCAGTCGTGATAATTATTTAGACGTGACATCTTAAAGCTTTTTAAAAAGATTTTAAGGGGTGAAAAAGTGATAGCGTTTGATAGTGATGGCAGAACGGGCTTTAAAATCCGCCCCGCCCCAGGACTGGTCTTTCATTCTTAGCCCTAAAGCCCTAAAAAACCATTGAAAAGGTCTTAACCCCTAATGAAATTCCTTTGAAAATGTGCTACGCCCTCAAGAATACCACTAAAAGAAATGTGTTTGTCCCTGAAGAATTCCACGAGATTTGGGGGTTTTACCCCTACAGAATTCCATTACTTTTCACCCATTCCCCCTAAAGAATTCCTGTATTTTTTATCTTACCCCTTAGGAAACCCACGGATTTATGATGTGTTAGCTTCTTGTTGTCTTTCATTTAAACAAACAGTTTTTGTAACATTGTTGAAAACCGCCAATAAAAAGAAAAAGAAAATGTTCAACCTACCTTTTCCACTGTCTGAAGTTGGAATAGCCATGGGAGGCTTACTAATGAAGGTCGGGGGTGCTGATAAAACTGCCCCGTGTGGGGGAGGGGGAACCATACCAGGGGGAGGGCCAGGGGGCCGTGCCATGCCAGGTCTCAATGGAGGCAGTCCCATTGGCTGTTGCAACAGAGGTCTTGGTCCTCTTGCCATAGCGTGTGCCATCATATTGGGTGGTAACCCTGGGGGTGGGCCAGGAGGAACCATACCAGGCATCCCTGGGGGAGGGCCTGGTGGCCTGCCAGGAGGAGGACCAGGCGGGAACATTCTTGGGGGTGGGGCTCTGATCTGAAAGTTGGGTTGAATTGGTAGACCTCCGGGTTGTTGACTTCCCGGTAAGGGAAGCTGTCCAGGGGGTGGACCAGGGGGGGGAGGCCCAGGGGGCTGAGGTTGTCCTGTCTGTGCTGTGCTTCTTTTTGGTTGATCTCCTTGTTCCTCTGCTTCTCGCTGTGTTAAAACAACAAAACATAATAAAATCTTTTAGACTAGAACAAGTGAACAATTAATCCTTAAGCAATTGCATCACAGATAGTGCATCTTGTAGCAATAAAGTTAACAGTAAACCTAAGAGCCAATGGGCAAAGAGACAAACACTCTTTAATCAAATGTAGAGTTGAATCAAATCTAGAATGTAGGACAAAACTGTTGAGACATTACCATTAATAAGCGCTAATTTGCGTGTGCGTGTTTTGTTTTGTGATAATCTTCCTCTCCCTCTCCTCTAATTAGGATTGCTTGGGTGCGAATGCGAACGATACTACAGTTGAATCCCGATAACTCGAACCGAAAGAGGTTGAGTTATCGGGGGTTCGAGTTATCGAGGGTAAAATTTGTAAGAAAATGACTTGTAGGGGAGGGGAAAAGGTTCGAGTTAGCGGGAGGTTCGAGTTATTGAGGGTTCGAGTTATTGGGATTCAACCGTTAAGCCCTTAGGAACAACATTGACGTAGAAGAGGGCCCGGAGGATTAATTTTCCGGCTACCTAAGGCGCTTGACTTCTACAGAGTGCACATAAAGTGAGTAAGTTAGATTTGCTTCAGCATTTATGTTCAAAATTGTATTTGAATGGAGTCTGACAGAAATTGAACTTGAAAAGTTCTTCTGTAGGTAGACTTCATGAAGACGTAACACAAGAAATTTATAGTCTGTACGTAAATATGTCAAGTTATCTTTTAGCTTGAAGGCTTCTCTTAAAAATAATAAATGTACCTGTTTATCAGGAAGAGGTTGGCCCGCCATTTTAAGTAGAAAGTCTTGAATTGAAGATGTACCAGCGCTTTTTGAGTGACCCTCGCCTCCACTCTGCTCAACTTCATCGGCAAACCTCACAGTTCTTTGACGTTCTCTTGTTTCTGTGAACAAAAAGAAAAGTTATCATTAGAATACTTGGTCATTTGAGCAGTTTTCAATGGCCAGTTCCCTCTATGAAACGCGCCTGCAGTGCATTCAACATGCACCTGGATCAGGGGTAGCCACTTTCGATCTTCAAATGATTTTTTTCCCAGGTGTGAAGGCATATAGTAAAAGAATCGAACTGTTTTATCTGTAAAACGAACTTTAGATGAAGACGTAAATTCTACTTGGACTTTTATGTTCAAATACAACTACCACGGTGTACACTGTGAATAAACTGTACAAAGCCACTCTATTTTTCAATGCAAAGAATGTGCAAGAACCAGCGAGCGCGAAGCACGGAGGGGGTGGGCACGGGAGCGAGGAGAACGGCAGAACACAATCGTGACGTGCACTCTTAGCTCTCTTAGAAGGGAAGGTTATTCTTGATTTTTAGCTTTACAGTAGATAAAAGTGTAGGTTTTGGACTGCAATCCTTCAGAGTGTCTACAAATACAATTAAGCTACTTGCCTCATTTTCTATAAGTATAGTCAACTCAGCTGCTCTTCATCGACTATTCGCTCATAGAAAACTGAGGGTTGTAGTCTAATAATATTGTAAAATAGAAAAACTTGTAACTGCAAATTAGAGAGAACAAGTAATTGCTGTGTGAACACAAGTGGTAGGCCAGTGTTTTTTTTACGACTTTTTTGAGTTATTTCAAGCTTTCACGAGTCTATAATCTGACAGAAACACAGAGAAATTGAAATTGATTTCTTTTATAAAATACTGCAAAGAAAAGAAAGGAAAATCAGTTGTTTATATGAATTATCATAAAGGTAAATTCCTTTTGCCTGTGAGATCACTACATCAACAGCTTGCGCAATCTTACAGGGTGTTTTCAAGTAAATATCCGTGGGACTACTTTTCAGTTGTGTAGCGTAAAGCTGAACTGCAACAATGATTATAAATATCAGTCTGAACACAAACATACCTCCTTCACTGTCTCCCATCTCTTCATCTTTGTCGCCTCTTTCAAATGGCTGGCCATCATCTACATCTCCTTCCATTCTCTCAAGTGGATTTGCTGGGTCATATTCTTCCTCCTCGCCGCCCGACTCGCTGGTACTCCCTTCACTGTCATCACCATCATCATACCGTTTGCCTTCCAAATCATCAGGTGCTGTTCCTGGGGGTAGGGGTGGGGGAGCACTTGCTGGTGGTGGAATACCTGGTGGGGGTCCAGGTGGGGGACCAGGTGGGATCATTCCTGAAGGAAGCTTTGGTGGAGGCCCAGGGGGAGGTCCAGGGGGGATTAAGCCTGGAGGAAGAGGACTAGGAAAAAACGTGACAAAACAATATTCTTTGAGTGAGTGTAGCAAATACCGGTAAGTGAGATTTTCTTACAATTCGTATCTTCAAGCTACAAGTATGCTAAAGAAGTAACAATGCAAAATTGGGAAACATCATCCATATTGCAAATACACAACTAGGGTCCTGGAGTGCTCTTAGAATAATTTCAGGGTGCCCAAAGGCTCTTATGAAAGAAATCTTATGTGCCCAGCTCTTAAAACGTTTTATGAAAGCAAAGTTATACAAGTCGCCCAAAGACACAAGTAAGTCACCTGTGGCGCCTGGGCTCTGCTAGAGTAGCTCTGGTAGTGTGAATTTCACGAGTGTTTTTTTTTTTCAGTAAAACACTTGTCCCTTTATTCTGAATGTTATGACCAGCTACTTACAGTTGTCCAGGCAGTGGTCCAGGAAGAGGAATATCACTCGGCATTAACATCCCTACAGGAATGAAATAAAGATACACAATAAGTGTTAGCATGAACTATGCTAAAGTGAAATCAGTGTGCCTCTCTCATCTTCGCTAACTGTATAAAATTGTCAGCAGATTATTCCTTTGTTATTGCACCCACTGATTTTCAAAATTAACTGTAGGCTCTAAACCAATTATGAGAAAAAAAGATAGTGAGTTCCCTGAACTCTTTTAAGCAGCTCCCCAGAGAGTAAAACCTGGACTTATGACAGCGGTTGCTTTTGGAACTCTAATGATAGCAATGAGATAACATTTATTTATTTATTTAAACTATGCAAATCACACCTGCATGTGGAAGAGGGATGTTGGTGGGCAGTGGAATGTCTGGTGGCATCATAGCCTCCTGAAAAATAATACAATCACATTATAGTTATTCATAAAAATGCTGTTGAAAATGAAACCAGAATTTAAACAGTTCAAAGGGCCATTGCCCAAGCTACCAGAACACACACTAAGGTCCACGGAAGGTGATAAAACGTTTTTGCACTTTCCAGGGAAACATATTGCCATAATGTCCACTATTCAAAATCCTGGTTGAATGTCTGATGCAAACTTTCTAACACGGTACATACATGTACTGTTGTTGCCTTTTGTACCGATTTCAGAAATGAAATCTGATTAATGACAACCAATCAATGCATGTACATGTAATTCTTGGTTTTCATGTTACGTCATAAAATTCTGAAATCAAAATTGACTAGGCCTGCTAAATTTTCGTTGTCATTAGGCGAAAGATAAACTAAAAATATATTTTTTGCAAATTTCCAGATCGATAGTGTCATTCGTTTTTAAAACAGAGCATTTTGAATATTTGAGTTCTCCGTCGTAAGTGACATCAAGCTGAGTGCCGTGACAAAGCTGTTTTGTTTGAAAAAAGGCCTTTCCTTTCCATTTTGTGCAGATGACATTTCAGATATAATAAGTGGTGTTTATGTGAAAGTGTACTAGCTCTTAAGCAGGATGGCCGCTGTTGTAAGCAGAATTGAGTTCCAGATGGTTTCTCTGACATCACGGCGGCCATACTGTGTCCCTCGGCAGGACACAGTGGCGCCCATACTAGCTTTATAAATTTGCGTGGAAAGGTCGGAAAATAACTCGCGAACGGTACACCGCACAGACCCAAACTTGGAGGAATTGTTTATCTATTTATCATCTATAATATTTGAAATTCATAGCTTCTGTAGTTGAATGGTTTCGAATTTATTTTTTGATTGTGTGACAGTGAAAACCAGCAATACTTAACTCTCACAATGCCTAGATCTTCTCACAATAGTATCAATGGGCTACCAAAAAGTTGTTGGCAAACATACCAGGAGTAATGCAATAATTATTATTGCAGTTGACTTTCATCTTTTCCAGGGAATCCATTACATACAGGAGTTAGTCGCAAATTGTTTTTATCCTGAGATCAATCTACTCACCTCTGCTAGAGCTCTCTGTCTTAATTCTGTAAGAAAAAGATTAAAATAAATATGTCAGTAAATGAAATAATTTTGTTACTAGCTTTATAATAAATAATGGAGGATCTGGAGTCCCAGGGATCGAACAATAAAAGATTATGTGCATAAAAAAGGAGAAAATGTATGGACAGCTTGCGTCTGCAGAAAAAGTTGAAACACATTCAACTTTTTCCACAGATGTGAGACGTCCATACCATTTCTTTTAATTTACGCATGTAAAGCCAGTTTAATTTACAGCTGTTAATGTATGTAAAGTTACACAAAAGTGAAAATCCACCTTTTAGGGCCACCTGGCCTCAAGGTTTTTCCAAAACGTTTAGCCCTGTAAATGATCTAATAAATGCCCACTCTCAAATAATCGCCTCTTATCTAATAAAGGCCCCCTCTGACGTGTAAAGTTTGTATTAGACACCCCTCTACTAAACATCCCGTATCTACCGGTAATAGACACCTCTTAAGAATTGCCTTGAAAACCAATGAAACACTCCATAAAGTAAAATCACGCAATACATTTAGTTTTTGCTTGACCCGGACATCGAAGAGGCCAATGATGCCACCATGGTTGACTCCTATGACGACGAAGACATCGATATCGAACTATGAACGACGTCTCTAGGCATTGCATTAGCACAGATTAGATAAGTCTCCCTTTCGCACTCTGTTTTCTATCTTATGCCGCGAGCAAACTATGCATCTTTTTTGTTTTGTTGACGTTGTTACAGTAAAATTGTAATAAACACCTCGTATCTATTTAACGCCCCCCTCAGGGCCCCCAAAATTTAATAGATGTCCCAGGCGTTTATTAGATCATTTACGGTATTCCCTTTAAGTAGAGCAGGGGTTTCAAAATGTCTTGAAGTAGGCGTCAGCAACTGGAAGAGTAGGCGGCTCCGACAATGCCAAGCTTGTTTGTCACGAGCTGATTGCTATGACCTGAGTAAACGGCCACATATAATCAAGTGGCCAGTGAAACTCCAGCAGACGCCGGCTTGTTTTGAAAACCCTTTTAGAGGATAACAATCCTCTAGCTGCCTTGTATTTAGGCAACTAGAGCTGTGCTTTGTTAAATCACTGGGAAAAGGCTTCACTTCCAGTTGAACCATACATGTATGTCAATGTATATAATAAATACTATGTGAAATTTTAACTACTGTACCATGAGCAGATAATTGGGCTTGCAAACGTTTTCTTTCGCTGTCAGCAATCAATCTGAAATGTAAGTTGCAAGAATGTTACTCTGCAATAATTCATTTAGCTGTAGCTAAATAAAGAATATTTTTCCTTGCACAAGTGGCAACTTTTGGATAATGTTGCACCACCACCACTGCAAAACATTCAACACACTGAATTTATTGCAATCCATTTAAGCAATTTTCAGCTGTTGCATGGCCTGTATAACATTAGCTATTCAATGTAATTTTCACTGAATGCCAACGCAGCATTCCTTTCAGGAAGTTATGCTGTCCATGACACAAAATTTCTGTGTTGTTGTGGTTCAAAAGAAGGAGGAACACTACCAGTATTTACCATATAATTAAGAATTAGCCAATCAGAAACCTTGTCTGCTGTCCTGATTTCCAGCAATATCAATACATTAACCTTACATGTATGTAACTGGATTTTTGGTTTAAATTTTGGGGCAGCAAATATCATTGTATCTTTTTGGTATGCTTTGGTGGCACATTGCGTTTGTTTAGTCTCGCCATAGACATTTTGGCTCAAACTGCATCTCGGCAAAATATGAGCCACAGCTTGACCAAACTTGCCTGATATACATGTACATGTATCACCTGATTTGTCATCTGCGCCTGACTGACTATTCACTCTTGGAAACTCAGGCTCGTAGTCCACTGTCACTGTCAGTGACATTAAACTAAATTTGAATAAGGTTGTTGACCATTTTCTTCATTCTCATCATCTGTCAGCTAGTAAATGTACTGAAGTCTTGAGAAAAAAATTACAATAGATCTTTACATGTATGGCTAGGAGGAATTGAATGATTAATAAAATGTACAGTACTCACTGCCTCACTTGTCCTGACTGAGAAGGGTCATCTTTCTCCTGCAAGGAAATAAAATGACATTAAGATTGTTGGAGAAAAGTAATGCAAACCTTTCAAAAATTGTTGAAGAAAACATGCCTGAACATTTTGAACTTGGCACTAAGAGTCACCTGTGTATCCTGTCCAGAGTTTTTCATTTCATGCTACAGAAATCCTAGATATGTACTGGTATTAACTTTTTTTAACATTTATTAATACATGATTAAAAATTACTGTAGAGCGATCTGGTCATGTTATAAGTACAAATGTTATAAAAAACAATAAATTACAATACATTTTAAAATGAAAAAGGTAAAACTAAAATTATTTTCAATGATCCTAAAAAATTAACTTAGACATTTTAACATTTCAATCAGAAACCTAAATTACAGGGTTTCATTAAAAGCCAGGCACAGGGCAAATTGACTGGATGTAAAAAGGACTTTGCCTCAGGCTTTTAGCAAGGATTCAAAAAGTGGGAGTCCAAAATTTTTATAAGGTCTGACTTGGTCCCCATAGGAGGGCCCGAGGAGCATGCAAGGTGTTTTTCTGCAGTTACATGTATGAGTGCAAAGGTATCTAAAGATTTCCAAATTGGCTAAAAAAAACCCTGTAGACAGTTATTCATAATTTTCTCTGAAAAGTGGCCATCCATGGGACTCCTGGACTCGCCACCTGGCTAAAGGCGGCCTGCTTTGCCCGCCTGTTTTCAACATCTGAACCGACTTTACGTGTAGTTTACCAAAGAGGGTAGGCCCTTGGTGAAATTTTGTCTGGGTACCAAACCCTGATGCCCACTTGCTCCAAACCTTAATGAATCCCCTGAAATTATATTCCAAAGAATACTTTTCAGTTTATTTTTAAAACAGTTAGTACTGGACAGCTCCCTTGTTTGCATATCCAGATTTTAAAGAGAAATGACTGCAAGACTTACATAGAGTTTGACAAGCCTGTCTAATGTCTCCTTTAGCTTTCTTTTCTTCTCTTTCAGTGCCTTGTCATTCGGAAGAGGGATTGGCCCAGCATCAATTTCTGAAAACATTGAATATAACCAAACAAGTTAAACATAACTAGGCACCTAATCATTCATAATTATTCTATGAACAACAAACACAAACGCTCTAAGTATAAAGCAACAGTAGTAAGTTAACAAAAAGAAATGCAAACAATGTTGGTTCCAAGCCTTGTCAATTTATCTGCATATCAATACTTGCATAGTAGTAGGCATCCATCTTATTTTGTGAGATTATAGCAGTCCTTTGGTCAGCCAAGATTAGTCCTGTATTTTTTTTATTAATTTAGAAAATAACACAAAAAAATACTTACAATAGAACAACGCTGTTTACAAAATACTATTTTCAATTCACAGTGGCAACGGATCAGAATGTTACAAATTAATATAAAAAGCGGTGGAAATATTTCCCTAAACAATATAAAGAAACTATGATAATACACATTGGAGAAGGAGAAGAAGTTGTTAGATAGCTGTTAATATATACTTAAAGAAGTTGTTCTATTCTATATTTATAAATGATTTTACTTATAAAGTCCGAGATTGATAATGAATCGTTCTGGAGTTTCATTTTATAAATATAATAACACATGTATAAAAGAGTGTAGTTTAGCTTTCTCTTTAATTCATCATTCGGTGTATTGGGAAGGCCAAATAAAATCTCTTCAGTATTGAGTGAAAAGGATGAGTTGTTGGTTGAATTGAACCACTGCAACACCTGCTGAATGAAAGACTTTGTGAAATGACAGTCAATAAGCATATGGTCTCTAGAATCCGTTTCTCCGCAGTATGTACAATCTCCATCCTCCTTAATCTTAAATATGAAAAGCTCCTTTTTTCGACGTTTTTGCTTGTTTACAAGCGAAAGTAGGAGAATAGCAGTTATGTTGGGCAAAATTTGGAACATTCTTGTTAACTCTCAAGGGACTTTTTTAATTTCTCAAGGGACTGTTTTAATTTCTCAAGGGATTACTTTCCGCTGTGGGTGATCACTTGCGATCTCGTGGAAAAAACGTGACTTGTCACATTTACAAACGTTATATAACAATTTTAAAAGTGACATGTCAGCTTTCTTATCTCAACGCACGTGTGTCTAAAAGGCGATCTATAAAAAGCGTCGCACAAACAATGGATTGCGTAACCAACGCTAAAACACGAATAATAATCACTAGCACTTACATCGTTTAAAAATTACAAACGTCAAAAATAAACCATACCAAAAAACTCGCTCTTTTCAAAGATATTATTGAAGTTAAAACAAATGCAAGAGATTGGGGCTTCTTTTAGCTTAGGAGCGGTTAAAAATTAGGCCAAATTTGGTCGCTACAAGCGCCATTCTATTTCGTCATCAGCCTAGGTCGTTAGGGACGTGACCTCGCGTTGACAGCAATGTCGCATGAATCGGCTTTACAACATGCGATCATGTCTACGCAGTTCGAGTGGAATTTCAGTCAAAGACAGCAAAATTCTTTCGTATTTCATCTTCAAATATAATTCGAAAGCATTCACTGTATCTATGGCTTTTGTTTAATCCTTCTTAAGCCCACGAGGAAGCTGTCTTGATATCCGACCCTCGCAGAGCCTAGACAAAACGCAGCTTGAGTGCATCGATTTGTTTACGCCGCAATTATATACGCAATGTTTACTCCGACAGTAGTCAGAAATATCCGTATTTTTTTCATGCTTTTTCGTGGAGCAATCGTAACGATACGGCCTTGAACACATTGAACAGCGGTCTACCTATAACAATTCAAATATGGCGTCGCAAAAACAAAGCGTCGAACGCATATTTTGCTGTTTCATTTGCTAATTTCGCTGCCGTAATCGACTGCCTCGAAAGGTCCTTGCAATTTTAAAGTATAGAATTGTCAGATCTCGGTGAAATTTGCACTGTTTATTTGTGTAATGTTGAGGAATATGTGTATAAATACCCGGCAAGGACGAGCCATTTTTGACAAAATTATATGGCTGCATTTCCTCCGCGAAGATAGGAAATTGTTAAACTAAACTACAAAGCAACTGTAATGATAAGTTCGAAGAACAATGCACAGGATAAACCTTCGACTCATACTTCATTCAAAAACGTCGGTATCTCGAAGAGACTTTGATTAGTTACAAAAAACCTATGAATGACCTTGAAATAAAATTCTCGCAACTTGTTTTCTTTAGCAGTTTTGTGGACCGATTGGAATGTTTTCTTCCAGTTGATGTTTTCGGAAGTAAGTGATTTTTCCCAACGTTTCGGCCCCGTGTGGCTGTTTGTATGGATTTTATTCACTAAGAGCCAATAAAAATCTTTGGCTTTGGCTTTCGTCATGTCTAAGAAACTGTTATTGTCGACCTGAAAGGACGTCATATCTTCAAAACATATACCGCTGTCTACAGAATTAAGTAACTCTCTTGCTTTTTCGAGTAGGTGGTTTCCATTCCAAGATTAGTCCTGTATGGTACAGTGCTAATAAAAGTTATCATTTACATTTTCACAAGACATAATTTTTTTTGTTTTTAAGAAGATGCATTCCAGACCCTCTGGACATAAGCTCCCCCAGTCATAAGCCAACCCAAAACCCTTTACGAAGTTGCATAATGATAAACCCAGAGCTTACAACCAGCACTTTACCATAAACAATAAATGACAAAATGCACAAATGTTGTGGTTCAATTTTATCCTTGGTTCAATTGTTGTAAGTTGTCCTTTGTTTTAGGATATGGTTAAGTGTGATAATGAGTTTAAAACAAAGGAAAATAAAATTTGAACCAAGGATAAAATTGAACCACAACACAAACATCTCAAGACTAAAGTCTGTCACCAACAGCATAACTGCCAAAATAACTAAAAGCAGATAAAGTAACAGTACTGTTGTAAAAGAGATACTTAATTACCCTGAGTTTCAATTTTCTCGATTTCTTCTAAAATTCTTTGAGGGTCCTTGGATTTCAAGACAGTTTCTCGCACAAACTTTCTTTGCTTCTTATTCTGAAATTACAACACATTCAGTTCAATAAGTCTTCTTCAGGGTACCAACAACTTTTTAAAACAATAAAAAAACTTGAACCTTCTACATTACTGCAGTCATCTATATAGCTACATGTACTCGTTAGGGATGAGTAAAGTCATGAAGATCATGTTGCTTGTTAAGCTAGGAAACTAACCCAGGGGAAGTACTGCTGGAAACAGTTAGTAATACCCTGTTAGACCACATCTAGCTGTCCTATCCTAGAATCGGTGTCTGACATTTGCAGAATGCAGACTGCAGACTAAGAGAATACATCGTGTTACCATTACCATTATTGAAAGCTAACCACAAACAGGCTAACCAAAGTGCTATTCAGGCTAAAGAGAGTGAATAGTAGGCTAACCAGAGTGCATAGTAGGCTAACCGGAGTGAAAAGTCTGCAGTCTGCATAATTCTGCAAATGTCAGACACTGTCTTAGAATAGATGCCAAAAATGCCTGCCCCAGACTCAGACATGCTATTTGCCAGAAATCCCATCATACTATACTGCAGTTAGTTGCTTTTTAAAGCTGATTTCCAGTCCATACTGCGCAGACTCGGGGCTTGTTTTCGTTTTTGTTTTGAATTTGTTGAAACGTTACACTTTGGTGACAGCATACATGAAGTTTTTTAGTCCGCCATTACGGTTCGTTTCTTTCAAGAATTCCTGATGAGCTGAAACGTCGGTTTGAAATAGCGTCAAGGTTCTTCTACTCGTTATTATTTGTTCTGCAAGGATATCTGGCGTTAATAATGAAGAAAGATGTTAGTTTGTTACGGAAGTTTTAGTTTTGGTTGTAAACATTCCTTCGTGTGAGGCTCACATAAACATTGCAGCCGAGATTGCGCAGTACGGACTGGAATTCATCTTTAAGTTGTCATTATGATTTGTATTTCCATAATACATTGATGCCAATGAGCAGTTTTCTGGTAAATGATACTGTATTAATTGTATACCAAACTCTAGTCTCTAATTTGCTTTCTATACCATATCCCAGACAAAACTGCTTGAAAACCATACCCTTTACAGTGGCACAAAGCTCATGTATGAGAGTTAACCCCTGGGCTTTCCAATACAATTAACTAGGTTGTTGCACTTTGATTGCAGCTGTAAACCATATAGTTTGTAATATAGCAATGAAAGTCCCAAATGTACGACAGTATCACATCTTGATAATACAGACCTTCTTCAATTCTCTTTTTCTGGCTTCCTTTCCTTTAAAATAATAAAATTGAGCTCGATTAACAAACAAAGCTACATACAGCTAGAACCTCAGGAAATTTAGTAGAAAACTCTCAGTTTAACAAGCTAAATAAGCACTAAATTCATATCTTACTTGCTTGATCAGTTGGGTTCATAAACTTCCCACTCTTTGTTGTTGAAATCGACCGCCTCCCCATTCTGAACTGGTTAAATTGTTACAAGAATACAACAGATTTCAGTCAAAGCTACAAAACAACATGGCGTCCTCCAAAGGCTGAGCGACCGCGCGTTTTAAGAGCAGCAACCGTGGCCTTCTGAAGTATTTATTCAGGGGGTAGCCCATAGGGTTTAGTATGCACGACTATTTTTACAATTTACTGCTTTTGCAAAACCTCCATCCATTAATTTTCGTTCTTAAACAACAGATAAAAGCACTAAATATTAAAATAAAACAAATGTACCAGATTTTGTAGCTAGAACAATGAGCGAAATTACTACCCTACCCCAGGTAGGGAAAATGCTCAAGCCTTTGAAATCTTTGCACTGAGACTTTCAAAGAACAGTGGTCGAGTTTTTAATGAATTTGTGATGCATTTAAGTCTTATTGAAATCGTCAAATGGCTTTCCAGCTGATTCAACTTGAGTTGAAGTAATCTGAATCTTTGTTTGGGACTTGATTCTCCGAGAGAAAATTCTACAGTTGGCTTGTCAAAAGGTCAGACGTTCTTGTTTTCTGGTTGGCTTGCTTCCATGCAATCATGCGAAACCTGACTTGAAAAACCGCTCTTAAAAGCATTGTTTAGACAAAAGGAAGACAAAAATAGTTCACAGGAAACTTTGGATGATATGGCACGGAACAATGAGCTGTAATCTTCAAGCAACAACATGAATTATATCGAGGGAAGAGGCGCAAGTTTAGAGCGGCAGCGAAGTCGAACCACGTTTTCTCAAGTGTCAACTGCAGTTGTGAAATGCGGTTATTTGTGGAAGACTTCTTATCATCCTGGGAGAACATCCTCCAAAACCAGATACTTTGTGCTAACCAAGAGTTCACTGGATCACTTCAGAAATCATCACAGGGTAATATAACAATAGATGTTAATGGTTATAATAACCATTACAGTATTGTATGTTTTCAGGTGAAGTGAACCTAACTAACTCAGTTACTTAATTATTTGTTCAAGACTCTGCCCCATTTACAAGCTTAAAGAGCAGGGGAATTGTGATGAATGTGTGGGTCAAAGCATTGACCCACAGATTCACATTAATTTTATTGTCCTATAATTACAACCAATCAGAATGCAGGCTTTACTGTTTCTGTTCTTATCCTTGGAATAATTATAATTTGGGACCTGATGGCTCATTACAGCTGCTTTCAGAATTACGTGCATAGCTATCTTTCTGCATCCATCATTGACGTGCTGTTTGAAATGAGCCAATCAAAACCAATGCATAATGGTTTTTGGCGTCATGCAAATGAGCCCACAAGTTCAGAAGGTTATACTAGTGGGCTGTGATTGTTGGATTTTGATCTGTCTTGTTGTTTAGCACGTCAAAAGGTGGATGTTAATAAAAAGCTGCTATGCACGCAACTCTGAAAGCCGGTGTAATGCTAGCAGACAACTCCATGTTCTACAGGGTGAAGCAACAAGCTATAGGAGTATTGTTAGCTACTCCCCAGAATGGGATGCTAATCTCCAGTTTATGCACAACCCCCACCCACCCCACCCCCCTTTCTCTCTCTTGGGCCCCCAACATTATTGTCAGGTAGATGAACAACTTGACAATGCCCATTTATACTTCCTGGAGAAAAGTGCTGGGGAGGAAATTGTCTTTTCTAAACATGAGACAAAGACTATGAGCAGCCTTGTACCTAGAGTTTTATTACAGTAAGAGTCTTGACATGGTGTGTTAAAGAGATGTGATGGTCTTGTGGTTAACAAGGCCATCTTGAGTGCTGTCCTGGTAAAACACTACTTTTTGCAAACCCTGTCTACTCATGCATACCGGCAAACTGTTTGGTAATTTACATTGCATTGGGGGTGGAGGGGGAGGGGAGTAATCTGTGAAGGATGACATCCCATCATCCAGGGGGTGTAGAAATACTACTTCTGAGTCACGTAATGTTACAAAGAGTGGAGTAACACATTATTGCCAGCACAGATGTCTACTGAGCCATTTATATATTATCTTATGGTATGTAAGTTATGACAACAGTAATGATGAAATAACAGGGTTGGAAACTAAAATTTCGGAGCACTCGCCATCTGGGCGAGTGACCTTCAAATTGCACTCGCCCAGATCAGTTTTCACTCGACCAGGATCCTCCATTAAAAAAGAGGAAATTTAGCCCCCCTAATCCACTAATAAAATGTAAAACTTGAATTTTTAATCACGTTTGATACTTACCGTGCCACTGTGGTGGTCGATCGCGATACAGACTAAAATTTATTTCTTTAGTGAAAAATCGACAAAAATACACTTTACTCCACGATAAAACACGAGCACACTTAATTCAAAAAATGAAATGCAGTTTTATTTGATACGTATTTCTAAATTCTTATAGTTTGTGTTGAAATTGTACAGAAAATAAGGTGGGAAAATAGCCATCTTGCCTTGTTTTGCGGCTCGGTGGACAAGACAGTGTATTTATGACCAGAGGTATTACCTCCTTTCTACAAGCACGCCTAAAATGTAAAAATCACCGAACAGAAGCCATTTTTGTCTGTTTACGAATGCAAACACAGCCTTGTTGGAGATTTCAAAATGTTGGTAAGCTATCAGTTTGTGCACAGTGTAGATTATTTCAAAGTGGAAAGTAAAAGGTAACACTTATTTTGAGTAATTTATTGAAAATCATACTCGCCAAACCAGGCGAGTGATCCGTGATTTGTACTCGCCCGACTGTTTTCACACTCGCCTGGGCGAGTGGGCGAGCGCTAATTTCCAACTCTGAAATAATAAAAAAAAATTGTTTCTTATCAGGAAAAGCTCAAAGGAAGTCTTCCACTGGCAGCCATAGACACTGTAGAGAAACTGCGTGAGGATAACAACTCATTGAAAATAACAGGTCCCTTCAAACACCCATTGGTTTTACAAGCATCTGGCAAAGAAGAGTGTCAGGATTGGATACAAGCTATTGAGAATGGTGAGACAGTACATTGGACTGTTGTTACAATTTTCTATGTTTATATTATGATAAGAATACCTGTCATTGAACACTTGCAATAAAAATTGTTTGGACAACAACAGTCATAGAAATTAAGTGATGCAACCCTCCAAGTTTTTTTTTCCTTAGTGGCCATTTGGCCACCAACTGCTCAGTTTGGTCCCTAGTGAAAAGTTTTAGTCACTAAGTTAAGCTCACACTTTCAATTCTTCTTCTCAATTTTAGTCGCCAGGCTGGCCACTTTCGTTCCAATTAAGTGGCCAGCTCCAAAATTTTAGTTGCCATGGCAACTAAATGGTCTTAACTTGGAGGGTTGTGATGGGTAATGTAATAATGATTAAATGCATGTCAGCTATGTCATAGAGGTATCCAGGGGGAGGGGGGGGGGGGTGAAAATCCGGAGCCCCTTATATGCTGACAGTGCTCAAAATTAGCGGTTGTCCAGGGGCGGATCCAGGATTTTTCAAAGGGGGGTGGCTGTTTACGAATATTTTTGTTTACTATATTGTTCAAGTCCCAGTTTTTTTAAGGGGGGGGGGGAGGGGGTTTCAGGCTTTTAGGCAATTTTTTTGAAAGAAGAAGTGCAAATTATTTTGGGTCTGAGGCCCATATTTCATGTAGCCGTAGGCTCCATCTCCCTAGGGGGGTCTGGGGGCATGCCCCCTCAGAAAATTTTGAAAAGTTGAAGCCTCTTAGACGTGATTTCCGCGATTCTGAACGTTAACAGCTTTATACAGCTGTCAATTAAGTTATTAAACCACTGTTTTTCCTGAATAATTAAGCAAAATAATCTTTCCTCAACTTACCTTGGGTTATATTTCGGAGATAAAGACTGGTTCTCAGTTATGAAATGAACAGTGATTGAAATTTAAAGTTGACAGGGCACGAACTTACAGGAAAGAACAGATATGCGGGTTTTTTTTGCTCACCCACATGCGTGGAAATTTTCAGCCCTTGGCAAAGTGGCCTGGGGACAACTTTGGCGACTTTGCTTGCTTGTGAAATCGCTTTGATGCAAAAAACGGTAAGAAAACTCGCTAAAAAAGATGTAAATGGAGAAGAAAATCATTCCAGCAAGGCTAAAACAACTCTTGAAAACTGAAAGGAATCTAAATTTTTAAAATTATACACACATGTTTTGCTTCATTAAGCCAGAAGTTCGTAAAACAGGCTGTCGAAAATCTCCTATTTTGGAAAAATGGCCGTCCTTAACTTTGAACGGTCGCCTGACTATGAAAGGTGGATGGAAATTGTCCTTATTATTTTTATATTTTAAAAGTTTGTTTTCATTTTTCTGGTGGATCAAGGGGGGTGGCTAGCCACCCAATCCACCCCCCCTGGATCCGCCCCTGTTGTCCGGTCGTCCGAGACGACTCAAAGTGCGTTCGGGCAACTTGTTTTTTAGAAAATTTAAGGCCTGGTTGCCCGAGAAAAAACCGCCGGACAACCCAAGACATTACATTACCGTGATCACCCAACAGAATAAACCAAAGAAGTAATAAATTTAAAACACGAAATTAGCTCTCTTCTAATAAATGGAATCCACCACAATTCTTAGAAAAAGGAAATCAAAGGTTGAAACAGTTAATTGGAAGTTTGTCAAGTTCAATAAGCCGGGATAAGCTTGCCGTGTTGTCTTCTAAACATGTACAGAACTCGTAGAAATATTTTGGTGCACGCGTGTTAAGAGACTAATTAATAACGCATGCAGATTTGCATGACTTCAAAATTCACAATATCTTGCCGCTTTTGAATGCATTTCTTGCCTTCATCTTGAGTGAAATTCAATTCTGAGCAAAGTTTAATTCAAGTTTCTTTCATATTTCAATCTATAGTTCAGAATTTTCGTTTGTTTTAAGCGAACAGATTTGTGACCCACGTGTAATCTGAGACATATCTTGTCTGGCTGTTGTCTGGGAATAATTTATTGGGATGCCTAAGGGCATCCTAGGGCCTCTTCACATGATCCCGGTTGACCGGGCTGGCCCAGTTACCAAGATCTCGGCTCACTCCTATTTTCTTTGTAAAATTTTGGATGTGTTCATATGAGAAGGTGGGCCAGCCCGGTTACCGATATCTCGGTTTCTGCAACCGAGATCTCGGCAACCAGGAAGAATATTTTCCCATATGAACACTCCAGCCCGGTCGCCGGGACGCAACTTTTTTTGAGAAAATAGCTTCCCTTTCGTAACTGGGTGGTCAAAATGGCTTAATTTTGCCTTGTATCTATTTCCAGTTCAGAAATATGCGAATTAGCTATATTAATAAAGTTTAACAAGGGTCAATAAAGCTACGATAGTCGCGAAAGATGCAACTTTATGTGTCGCCATTTTGGCTTTGTTTCTTGAATTTTATCCCCGTCAACCGGGCTAAAATTTTCCATATGAACAGACGTCAAAATCCGTCCTGGTAACTGAGACAGCCCGTAAACCGGGCTCATGTGAAGAGGCCCCTAGTTGTTTTCAGGGTGCTTGTGTATTTCCCTTGGGAGTGAGGATAATTGGATTAACAACTGAAATAACCAATAACAGCATCAAATATTGGTCCCTTGGGTGTTGGGCAAACCGGTTTTGGCAAGGTTGGGTTAAATCCACCGTACGGAAAAAGATGGCGCCACGCGCGGAACTCTGGGTAAATGTACCAAATCAGGTCAAGGTTATGTCAACAAGCATGGCCGCGGGTCAAAGAAGGTCAGCGCGTAGCGCCAGATGAAAACGCAATTTACGGGGCTAAATCGGCGAAAGACATTGACCTTTTAACTAAGGCTGAAGCAATAAGGCCTTTGAAGTGTAGGGCTTGTCGAAATTTGAGTGGCCTGACCTTGAAAGAGCTAAAAAGCAAGTAAGTTTTCAGATCGCTTTGCGGCTTCGGTTCACTGTTGTAAATTCGATCACTAATTAGGCATTAGGTACACTTGAATTTAACAAGGTTTTACTTCTTTGTGACCATAAATAATTTAGGAATACATCAAATATGGCTGGGACAAGAAGTTGCTTGTGGATTCAGATGGGAAAATTTCCGAAGAGAGAAGAAAACAGGTCCAAAGACAGCTCGATAAGGTTACGCAAAATTTTACCAGCGCGATGGTGAGGGAATCCCCCGCCTGGATGACTTCATTACAAGACATTCCTATCTTTACGTATGCAATTGTTAAAGATTTCTTCAGGCAGACCGACGACAAAAGGCATATCACAGAGAGTATACATTGTCAAAGACCAAACAGTTTGAGATGTCGGGAAAAACCGATTAAACTGAACTTTCCGATTAGTCAGGTACTCAGAGTACTTAGCTTCGAACGCTCTTCCCCATGTGTTAAGCTATAGAAGACCACCAGTTGCGGCTTTTAAACTAGGCTCATGCTATATAATTTTTATATCCTTCAAACAGTTATGATTTGAATGTCGATTTGATGCTTCAAACTTTTATTTTAACTTGAGATCGCTCTGAAAAAATTGCTAGCCCTGCACAAGTTGCCTGTTAGCAAGGTAGTAAATTTCAATCAGTTCTTTCACGCACATGACAATAATTAATCTGTAAATCAGCACAAAATGTTTTGAGCTTTGGTTATTGACCATGTCACTTTTCTAGCACAAATATAGCTTCAGACATAAGAACTGATGTTTATTAAATATGCATGCGAAATATTTTGATAAATAATGTCACCCCCCCCCCCACCGCCCCCCCCCAACAATATTGATGTTAATATTTCAGTTAGTTTCTTCTCAAATAAATTTTGAAAAGCAACACATTTGTGGATAACAGGGTGTATAAGGGAACATACATGTTATGATAAAGTGATAACAATCTGAATAATATTATTACAGCTTAGCTGGCACACATCAACCCCACATTGAGCATGTTTTTTTTCAGGCAGCCTTGGCAATAAGTTAATGCACCTTCTTTTGGTGGTGTACATGTACATACAATAGTAATATGTATCAGAGTTAGTTATGCTGGAAATTTTTTTCAGTAAAACTGTTCACAATTAAAATAATTAATTTACCGGATAATTAACACAATTGATTTGAAATAATCCAGAGTTATAAAACACTGCAAATAAAAAAATATATATATTTACATGTACTAGTTTTTTGAAGCATATTTAAGAGGTGAAGCATTGGAATTAACTTTTATAAATATTTATCACATTTTATTTCTAAACAATTAACTTTTTAAAAAATTATTTAAAATTTGTATTTAATATACAGGTATATTCTCTATTTTTCTGCATTACAGCATAGCTTAAACAAATTAATGAAACTACTGTTCTTTCTGATTAAAAAGTCATATCACCTTGACTTCTTACTCTCTGTAACATGTAAAACATAGGATTGGAGAATAAAAACACTGGATTGTGCACTTTCCTCTAAAACTGTATATGCAAGGTAACACAAGTATTTAGTTACGTAACTTTTACCTTGTTACTAAAGTTAGCAGACGCAGTTCAGAGAGGGGAACTTACCTGACAAGCATCTTGCTTGTTACTCCCAGAAATGTTTAATCTGTAGAAGCTCCAAAGGTTTGTTCACTTTCCAGAAAATTAAGTCCACCATCTTTATTATTTACAGCAGGTTTCTCACTTGCAAAGCACTTTGTAGCTTCAACTTCAAAAATAATGCACCTGTCATTGTTCTTGAATTTTTTTAAGGTTCTGCTTTTTTTTATTTCTGATGAAGTTCCAAATTCTTGAAATTCTTGAAACTCCTTCTTCCCTTAAAGCAGGTGTATTTGGTGATCTCATCTTTTAATATCTCTTACCGGAACCATTCAGAACTTCTTTGAGCAACGGGTTGGCCTACTTTAGTTACATTTTCTTTATTTAAACACACTGGCATTGAATCAAAAACAGAAACATAACTTTTTTGGCAATAACAGTCACATTCTTTTTGTGCTGGCTCTCTGTTTCATGTAGGTCTTGACCTGTAACTGTTGGGGCTTAATTAATATCATTCAGACTTAGATCATTTACCCTGATATCCACACAACGTTTTGCCTTGTAAAATTTTATACGTAATTGGACTACATCTGTCCAATTGGAAATAATTTGATGAAAAAAATTCCGAGGGCAGCCAATGGACGAGGCCGTAGCAAAGGTTAAATTGCTACGTCAGTCAATCCAGTAATTGTCCAGAAAACTTCAACAATAGTAGCTAACCAGCCATGCATTCACTCAGAGCATTTCTTCACAAATAAAACTTAAACAAAACAGTGCAATTTTATTCACCTGAGTTTGCGAAGCTTGCTACAAAGTGAGTGAAAACACTCTGAAACACTGCATCAATCAATGAAAGTCGTAAACAAAGTGTCCGAAGAGCTTAACAACTTCTTAATGTGACATACTCCTTTCCACTATATCGTTCGTACTTCATCGCCGCTTTTCTTTTCGAATCAGCAAAAAACGACAAAGAATTGCATCTAGCTCATGCCTCATGGCGATGAACATCTGACAGATTTCTTGCTTCGCTTCGCTGCACTTACGGTCACCCAAGTTTTGTACTATTGGAGGTGTTTTGCTCTTGGTTTTTGCTTCTTAGTGTAGCTAGCTCCTCTTCTGACAACGTAGAAAATTTCTCTTTGTTGTTTCTATTGCTGAAAAGCTCAAAAGGAATAGAAAAACGTAGCAAACTTGCTCCATAAAATTCCGCCATTTCGACTCACAATGCGACCAGTTTACAGCGCTGACGTATTTGTGTAATTCTAATATCCATCAATTTTGTTTTTTCGATTTGATGGCCGAGACAAACTAAATGAAATTGAATTTACCAAAAAATCCTAATTGAAACTATCCAAATTTATCCCAAATGGAATCCCAGAATAGGAATACTTCTACAATATAGGATTTACTGACAGCTATATAATTAATTCAAAAAGATAATGACTGAAATATTGACATCCAATATTGTGGGAGGGTGAAATTTTTATCAAAATATTTTGTGGATATATATTTTATTAATTTATTACCTTACTAACAGGCAAATTTGCAGGGCTAGCAATTTTTTCAGAGCGATCTAAAGTTAAAATAAAAGTTTGAAGCATCAAATCGACATACAAATCATAACTGTGTGAAGGATATATATAACATGAGCCTAGTTTAAAAGCCACAATCGGTCTTCTATAGCTTAACACATGGGGAAGAGCGTTCAAAGCTAACTACTCTCTGCTACTCTGAGTACTAATCGGAAAGTTCAGTTTAATCGGTTTTTCCCGACATCTCAAACTTTTTGGTCTTTGACAATGTATACTCTTCAGTGATATGCCTTTTGTCGTGGTCTGCCTGAAGAAATCTTTAACAACTGCATACGTAAAGATAGGAATGTCTTGTAATGAAGTCATCCAGGCGGGGGATTCCCTCACCATCGCGCTGGTAAAATTTTGCGGCCTTATCGAGCTGTCTTTGGACCTGTTTTCTTCTCTCTTCGGAAATTCTTCCATCTGAATCCACCAGCAACTTCTTGTCCCAGCCATATTTGATATATTCCTAAATTATTTATGGTCACAAATAAGTAAAACCTTGTTAAATTCAAGTGTACCTAATGCCTAATTAGTGATCGAATTTACAACAGTGAACCGAAGCCCCAAAGCGATCTGAAAACTTACCTGCTTTTAGCTCTTTCAAGGTCAGGCCGCTCAAATTTCGACAAGCCCTACACTTCAAAGGCCTTATTGCTTCAGCCTTAGTTAAAAGGTCAATGTCTTTCGCCGATTTAGCCCCGTAAATTGCGTTTTCATCTGGCGCTACGCGCCGACCTTCTTGACCCGCCGCCATGCTTGTTGACATAACCTTGACCTGATTTGGTACATTTACCCAGAGTTCCGCGCGTGGCGCCATCTTTTTCCGTACGGTGGATTGTGAGGAATGAGGAAAACAGGTTTTGATGCGGAAGACAAGGAAATTAGTCAAATGCATGAGCTCGAGGATAACTGGTATTGCAAGGTGATTGATCGATTGTTTCTATTTTCGTGTTCAGCTGCGTGTAAACAAAAGCGCTTAAGTTGCTTTAAATAAATCCGGGAATAAACCGCCTGAACTAGCTAACATCTAAATTATTCAGTTACAGTTGGACTCTCATTCCTCATATCGTTAGAGCGACTTGCGGAAATACGTTGACTATGCCAATATGATAAGCAAAAGCGAATTATTTTGGTATTTTCCTTCGTGAAAGCTAAAATTCCTTGCCGTTCCGTCAAATGTCTACACTTTCAGTGCGTTGCTAATTAAATCAGCTAAATCAGTTACATGCGCTACTTTTCCCAATAATTTTTAATCAATACAGTACTGCATTGTCAAATTTATCAAAGCTTTATCAACAAAAAAGTTTTTTACTTTAAACTTAGTAAAAAATCGTGAATTAAGACTTTTTCGCCACTTTTTGTCTTACGTATGTCTTTAAAATTTAATCAACAATCAAGTACTAGTAAACACGCAAAGAGCTCGCTTTATATTTTTCGCCAATACATCGCTTTATTCGAACTTTAAAAGCATTGTAGTAGCTAAAAAATTTAAATATTTTTTGGGGTTGCTGAGTATTATCCTTTCGATATTTGAAGAACATGAAAAAAGAGTTTGTTCGCCTTCAGCACAAGGTGTTGACATTGTGGTACGTAACGAGCGTTCTTCTGTTTGGATAGTAGACATGCTGTGTAAATAGTTCACATCGAATCCAAAACAATAACGTTTCGTTTCTGAGGAAACCAACCAAAAACAGCAAGCGACGTTTCTCTCGGGCCTTATTTTAAAAGTATTTTTTTATAATGCACAGTTCTTTGTTTTAGAATGATTCTCGGAAACATCAAAGGAAAAAATTTCTGCCGAAAGTTTGAATAATAATATCCAATATTACAAACATACAAAATGCTTCCTGAGAAAAAATTCCTTTTCCATTGGAGGAGGTTGCCACTCGCTCACCGGTCGCCATATATAAATATAGTTGATATAAATATAGTTGACTACCAATTCCAAAAATTTCCCGAGTTTAAGTCTTTTTCGATCTTATTTTTTTCGCTCCTAGCGAGGAGTGCCAAGAATGAAACAGCACTTTTCGCGAGGGACAATAAAGAGAGGCTTATCAGGTTCTACACCTTAGTACTCCAATTTAGTGTGTTGTAACGGCACCTTGAGTTAATTAATTGAGATGACGTTCATGTTTTTTAAATATCTTATCCTGAACTATATCAGTGACGGGAACACTTTGGCAGCTAACGTCTTCCACTGTTGCCCTTATCATAAAAAATACTATAACGGAACTCTTCCGACCAATGTAGTCTACGGTTTATCATTAAGCATAAAAAATCTTACGGCATCCCCATTTGTTGCTACTTTTCCAGCAACAAATCTACTTGTATTTAGCTGTTTTGAGTTTGGTGTGTTTTGCGTGTGAAGGGAGTTTTAAAATTACTATACCGCTTCTGAAAGTACAAAGAAGTATTTTCATTAACGTTAAAAGTAAGTGAAAGTGTTGTGTTCATTTCTTAGGGTGAGCTGTTTCACACCGTTTTGAATTGTAAAATAAATGTATCGTTTCATGGCCTACGAACAAAAATTTTAACCAAAAAAAATACAACACTTAATACGGACAACCAGGCCCTCAGCAGGGCAACCAAACTCAGGGGTTAGGTTGTCCGGCATTTGCCATAACCATAACCTGGATTTTTTTTTCTAATTTCGAGCACTGTGCTGATGTCTGGTCTCATCCCATAATTCTAATTGTGAAGTGCATTGAGCTTTGTAAATGCGTTATATAAGAACCTATATCATCAAGGTTTGAATCTAATTATTACCATACAAGCTTCTTGATACTGGTTGATTGTGCTAACCACTGAGCTTCTTAGAACTCTTGGCAGCTAGTTCATTTTTACTAGTCTTTTATCCCTATAGAACCTCAGTAAAAAAATAATGAAAAGAAGAAGCTCTCCCAAAGAAGCTCAGTGGTTAGTGTGTCTGACTGATGTATAGAAGGTCATAGGTTCAAACTCTACCAGGGACTCTGTTTTCTGTTATTGTCCCATGCTCATGACATTGCTGATTAACACCACATCAACAAGGATCATCTCACATGGGCAAGGATCTGTTAGTCTGAAATCAGCAGCCACTCTAGACTAGTACCGGTACTTTGAAAATCCAAAAGCTCAAATGACCATGCTTATAATGAACCCATGTGGTGTTCTGATTGTTCTGTAGGAATTCAGCAGTGGTGTTTAGATTCTGATGCTAGCTCTCCCACTTTGCAAAAGAAAGATGAAGTAGATAGCTTGCAGAGTTGCTTGAGTGCCATTCCCAAGATGAAGGTACATTAATAAGCATTGGGACAGAGAGAAAAATTCTGTCCCTGTCATTTAAGGCCCCCTCTCTAATATTAAATACTGTAAGTACCCTGTCTGCTAGCTGGAAGTTCAATTTTTTTATAAAAATATGCTGATGCATATGCTATGGTCTGAAAACGGGTATGGATTTTTGAGGCCAGGTCTGAAAACGGGTGTGGAAAATGGCATTTTTTGGTCTGAAATTGGGTCTGGATTTGGAGATGTGGGCGGCACACCCCCACCAAAAATTCCAAGGAGTACCCCCTCCCGGGAGCGTAACCCATGGGTTGGAAAGGGGGGAGGGAGGGGTGAGGGACACTAACTATGTTTTTTTTTGCATCTACGATTTGGGGATTTTTTTGGAGAGGGGAAATTATATCACAATACTGTTCTCTTTCCTTCTGACCTTTTCCTTTTGTTATTTTATATTAATATTAATTTTTTCACAGATGCTGTACCCATCTTTGTTTTGTCCTGTTGGAGATGGAGTATTGTTCTCAGGTATTGCATGTTTCTATGTTGTTAATGGCATCGTTAATTAAGATGCTACCCAGCTAGATCTTGTCGTTCTCAAGGAAAGAACATTACTTACAAGAACAACTCCTTGCAACTTTATTGACAATAAAAGAAAGGAGAAGCCACGAGCCAAGCGGCCTGCACTGCCGGAGCTTATCCTGGTTTCCATAGCATTAAGCGGCTAGGAATATTTCTACTCCCCCCTGAATGGGATGCTAGTCCATTGCAGGGTTCCCCCCAGCATTATGTCGCCGGTACCCATTTATACACCTGGGTGGAGAGAAGCACTATGAGAGTAAAGTGTCTTGCCCAAGAACACAACACAGTGACCCCGGCCGGGGCTCGAACTCGGAACGCTCGATCCGGAGTCCGGCGCACTAACCATTAGGCCACCGCGCCTCCCAATTTGACAATAAGGGCCCGATTAAATGAGTTGGGCTGGCCCTGTTAGCTGGGCTGGCTTGTTTTTCCGAGATGATTTCCAGCCCAGTATGATGTGAGTTGAGCCAGCCCGCAATAGATTTGACTAGATTTGGCCTGAATGAAGGTTTAAATTTTGCACAAATGATTTTGGTGCAAGGATCAAGTTGGATGATGTTGGTGACCTGAATTTTTACAGCAATTTGGTGTTTTATTTTCTACACTTATGAAGCTACTTTAAAGTTTTTCTTTAAGGTGCAGAAAATTCCAGGTTTGAGACTTAAGAAAAAAATTCCATGTTGGAAGCAATTTTGACAATTTTCTAAATTCTTAAGTGCCATTTCTTTACTTTTTCTTCAATCAGTAACTTTGTTGAATGTTTTGTAGCCTCTAACTTATTTTTCTCTGTTTTTATTTTAACTGATCAGCTTCCAGTGAACTTCATCATGAGTTTCCAATGATAAAGTATGCACGCGGAGGGAGGTCAATTCCTCATGAGAGAGTCTTCAAACTTGATAACGACAACTTGGTTTGTAACAAGAATTGTGGAGACCTTGCCACCAGGGAGACTCGACACCAACTATCTCACCACCAAGCAAAGACACCTCGCCATCGAGCGAAGACTAGGAAATAAACAAAGTTGCATAAACTTTAAAGCGCGTACAAACTAACAAGAGTCGAATTTGAATCATTCTAGCTAGAAAAACCAATTTTCCTCGACTACTTCACTTATGGGTGGATTGAATTTGTGATCGCTAGTCCTAGAACAGCCACTTCACTTCAAATTCTTCACATGAGTCGATGAAAACTTGAATTGTTTTGAGGTCATTAGAATGGCAGATTATCATTGACGAGTTTTAAAACTATACCGCTAAAACAGCCAATTCTCCTTCACTACTTTACTTTTGAGTCTACTGAAAGAATGGTTATTAGAACAGCTAATTCTCCTCGATTGATACTTGACTAAGTTGCATTGCTTTATTGTCTAATTTGTTGTTGGTGGCGAGGCGTCTTCGCTTGGTGGCGAGATCGTTGGTCAAGAGTCTTCCTGGTGGCGAGGCAACCGGACACCAGTAACAAAAGAGTTTATCATCATCAACATGTCTGGTACCGCCAGTAGGCGCTTAAGGCTGTAGTAACAAAAGAGTTAGTGGTATGGAATATGAACTGGTAAAATCACTTGGGACATTTTGTTATGGAGTTTATCAATTTGGTTATTTTTTTTTAACTTGCAGCACATTATGTGGAAGAAGAGAGGACGAGCTCATAGCTTTACATTTACCAACACTTGTAAGTATGCTTTAATAAGTCATTTTGCATTTGTGGCACTTTCATAACGCATGTTTTCGTGTTTGACTTAGACTTCAGCAAAACATGGCAAAACAATGCTGAGATTAACATTTGTGTTCTTGTAATTGAATTTACATGATCATTAATCTTTTAAATTTTTGCAAAATTATTTTGGTTTTTTTTGTTTAATTCACTTGGCTTCAACAGTTCATGCTCAAAGTTTGTTTTAAATTGCATGTCCTTGTCCTCGTGAATAATGCACACAATGTTTTTTTCTTTATCTGCTTAGTGTGTTTAGATAGGGTAGTTGAAGTGCGTTGTGGCCAGCAGACTAAGAACTTTGTCAAGTTCCCTTACACTGAGGTTGAAAGCCAGTCATTCTCCCTGATGTTTGAGAAACAACAAGGTATATACATAAGCCCAAAAGTGCCCTGAAACTTGTGTCCAGGATTGAACGCAAGTATTGTTTACTGGGTATTTCATGTTTGACTGTGTTATTTGACATTTCCATATTTATAACTTCATATTTGACAAAATTGTGTGGTGTGTTTTGGTGAACTTTTATTAATAAGGACACTTTGTGATGTCTGTCATGAGGAGCGTGCATCTCATTAGCGTTCAATCCTGGACATATCTGGGTTATATAACACTGAAGAGCTAGAATTTGAGAATATGTGGTTGCACTTTGGCCACTCAAGGCGTTATACATGTATCACTTATTCAGCAGATTTGCCTTAGTTTGAATTGTTCACCTCCTGTCAATTGACAATCTGCAGACCATGGGTGGGGGGGGGGGGAATAGCCCCCCTTTTTTTCTTGGACTTCTTTTAGAAGAAAAATTTTCACCAACTGTCTTTTGAGTGGTATTGTGCAATCAAATTGTGTAGTGGGTGTGGGCGAGGTTGCGCTCTCGCCAAACTTTTTTCGCCCCCTGCCTGCTGAATTTTCAGGATCTACCCAGGCTGCAGATCAATAATACAAAATATCATGATGAATAACAAGCTCAGAATACAGTATGGGTGCTAAGTTTTTCCAACAACCTTGAACTTGAATGACTTTCTCACATACTCTTTTACTGGATCTAACTTATATGTTCATGAAAATCAGTTACAAACTGTCCGTTGCTCTGTCTAAACAAACAATCAGCAAGAATTCTGTGTGAATTTTGTTTTTATTGTTTGCCTTCATGCAGGAGAATGGAGTCAACTGTGTTCCTTGGATCTTATCTGTGATTCACCAAAAGCATTTGAAAAGTGGAGTAGTGCTGTGAGTGCATAGTGTTATAATTAAAAGAAAAGGTGTATATAAGGCAGCGTGAAAAGGGGACAACTTAATAGGAAGTTATTTAAAAATATTTTTGTGGAAAGAGGATTGATAGAGAGAGAGCTAAAATGAATTTATTAACTTGTCTTGCCAACAACGTCAAAACAAGGCTTGTTACCCCCAGTAAGTGTAAGATTAAGGTCTTACTTTGCTTGCCTTTAAAGTATACTAGTTCCTTTTCATGATTTCATGTCATCCCCTGGGGGGGAGGGGGGTGGGCACTTCCATATATGAGCTCTATAGGTATGTATGAGCTCTATAGGTATGTGCTTGGGGTTGCACCCCAACCCAAAAATAAACAGAATGCCCCGCCCCCGGCACATCATTGATCTGTTAGTTGATTAAACAAGTCCCATAATGAACACTTGTCAGTAAGGCCCTTATTAATAATTTAATTTATTATAAACAATGCAATGTGTCATCTTTGACACTGTTTGCTTTCAGATGAGGGAAGTTATTTACAGCAGAGATCAAAGAGTGAACCGACATAAATTTGATGGTGTAGATCCAGTTGTATTGTATCCTTCAGATTTTGTTTGTTACTTTTCTACTGTGCTCTCGCTTATTAGATGAAAAGGGATACAGCAGGCGCTTGCACAAGAAGCCGGTTATTGCATCTTTTAAATATCTATTAAGTGACAGTTGTTCCTACCCTTCAACTAGTGAAATCTCTTCCCTTTTGTATACCCACAGCCTGAAAAAGGTACTCCTTTCAGGTGGAGCCTCATATAGTCCACCATTAGAAGAACTGGAAGTACTGGAAAATTTTGCACTTTTCATTGCAATACAGTTGAAGCTCTCTTAACGGACACTCTTGTAAGCGGACAGCTCTACTTACGGCCGGATTGTTTGAAACCCCATTTAACTCCCATACAAACTCTTATTTTACATTCTTGTAAGCGGACATTCCCTTAAGCGGCCGTGGACACTTACAGAGATTACGACTTACACTTTTTCTTTGATTTTAAGCTCCCGTTAGCGGACACACCAAAGAAAATCCTATTACCCGGTAACAACCTCTGTATCTTGTTTTTTCAATTAATTTCACATCCCCATTCGACACAATGATTTTACAGTAATTACAGTTACTGAACCATATTTCAGTGATTGTTTTGTCGTCAACCATGTCCATCCAGATATTGTTAGCTGGGCAAGCTTCCGTAAGCGGCCATCTATCCCCTACACCTCGAGCGGTTGCTTACAAGAACCATTCTCGTGAGCGGCCAGCTCCAGTTACGGACACTTTTTTAACATTCTGAGGGTGTCCGCTTATGAGAGCTTCGACTGTATCACAATTACTGTTAGTAATAGTAATTCTCTAGCTGGAACATTGCCTTTTTATGGATTGTTTCCTTAATTCATCTTTTGAAGATGGCTAAAAAGACACTGGTCAGTGATGTCATCACGGCATAGTAAAGGGATATCAGTAGACCAGGCATTGTCGTTTGCTCATCGCTGTTGCAGTGGAGCAAAGAGAAAACTCCTGAGAAATTATGTCAAGGTAGAAACTATTAACATTAACTACTTTATTATTATCAGCTAAGAGGTATTAATAATAAATTAATTACTTTGAATAAAAAGCTGATACATCAAGTATACTGACCTAAATATTTTATTTTACTCTTCATGTTCAAGCAAAGGTAACCTTGACTTGCTTTTACTAGCTGATTATTGTTAAATCCAACAACTATTTAAAAATGTACATTTTTATTTAATTAATTTTTACTTAATCAAAACTACCAGTATCATAGGCGGCGGAGGGGGGGGGGGGGGGGAGGCTGAACCCCCCCCCCCCCCCCCACGCCTTGGTTCCGAAAGCGTAAAATTGGTTTGTCGAAATATTTCGTCTCATGTGTGAGTGCAAGCATTTTCGAAACTTCCTTGGAAGTCTTCAGGAAACTTCGTTTATCTTCGGAAAAGTTCAAAAATGATCAGAAACGTAAGTATGGCGGAGGATATCTTCGGAAATCTTTGGTCTAGAAACTGTTCAGAAAACAAAAAGCTGCTTGAATGGAAAAATGTTGCCCCAAATATGAAAACCTGCCAAGTATTTATGGGACAGTCTTAGTCCCCCTACTTTCCAAAACGCTCCGCCGCCTCTCAGTATATATGTATATTACCATATGTATCTTGCAATTTAATTAAATCTATGTGTCTTTTATTCAAAACTTGTTCTGCTGGCTTTACAGGATGTTCTTGAAGCCCAGTGTGGCATGGTTCAACATAACGAGAATCTCCTGTGGAACTCTTTTTTGATGCTATTCAACTCTCTCAATGAACAACCAAGGGTGAGTAATTACTGATATCACTGGTCAGGAGGTGATTGTGTTTCCAGAGTTCTTCCTTTGAAATAGTAGTGGAGAAGAGTGTGTGCACCGGGCTCAGTGATCATTAGTGTGCTAGAACATCCAGGTTTTTCAGGTTGTATTTTTCAACAACATGATAATTACAGGAAGAAATGATGGCATTGGTTATGGTACATGCTTGTGAGAGGTCCTGACTTAGGTTAAGTGCGTGCTTATTGGAGGTTAAACACAACCACCATCATGATTGTGTTTGCATGTGATGGCGACCATAACTAAGGCTATTTTTACACGGGACCGGTCCGATTTTCGGACCGGATAGGCCTTTTTTTTTACGGGGCGTTTGGATGGTCCGGAACGGATCGAAAACTGGACCTGCTATTTTGCAGGTCCAATTATGGATCCGTTCCGGACCGGTTCCAGAACGGTCCCATGTAAACACCTGGATCGGTTCCAAATGGTTCCATGTAAACAGGTCCGGTTCGGTTCGGTTCGGTTCGGAACGGTTCCGGACCGGTCCCGTGTAAACGTAGCCTAAGTATCCATCTAGTATGGGAGGTTTCTGCCTATGGGAGGTCTCGTTAAGCAGAGGTTCAACTGTATGTCTGATTGACATGACATAATGTTTGTGTGTTGTGTGTTTTTTGTTATAGTTGTATGAAATCTTCTGTAAGTATGCAAAGGAACAGCCAAATCTTGGCATGACACCAACAGAGTTTGCAGAATTTCTGGACAGAGAGCAAGAGGTAATTACAAGTCACTTGAAACTTACCATTCTAGCTTTCTAATGTCAAGTCTGTGAGTGCCACCAACTCTTTTTGCAATGTTTTGTTCCAGAAAATAACCACGTCCTTCCCAAAGAAGGTTTTTCATTTGAACTCCCTTTTCCTCTCGAAATTCCAGTTTAGCTTCATACTTTCCTTAAAAAATCCCTCTTTTTTTGAAACTCTCTCTCCCCACCTGAATTTCCAGTGACCTTCCTTGGCCTAGATTTCCCTAGAACCACACAATTAATGCATTTTTGCAAAGAGGCTTTAAGAATAAACATCAATAAAAATTAACATTTCCTAAAAGTTAAATAATTTAGGGATATGATTATATTGCTTGTAATATTTTTTTGTATTTCATGTATCATATATCTTGTTCATTAGCATATCTCAACAACAATGCAATTTAGTACTTTGAAATGAAGTCCATATAGTGAAATTGTCTGGGTGAAAGTAGTTCTGAAAAGAACTGTTGGTTGTTAGGGATTGACATTTTGACAACCAGATCGGGAGTCATTTTCAGAGTCACCAACGACAGTTCTTTACAGAACTACTCTCACCCAGACATTCACACTGCATGAACTGTTGATTCTCCTGTGTTCAAACCATACTTTCACGACTAAAGCGTGTGATCACTTTATTGAAATGGAATAAATTTCAATCTGTTTCAGGAGTCACTAAGTGTACCAGCTTGTGCTCGGTTGATGTCGATCCATGACAAGTTTCACATGATGTACAAACAGAAGTGTGCTGGAGACAATCCAGAGTCCTACAGATTGAGCAAATCCTTTCTGTCGTATCATGGCTTCCTGAGGTAAATTATGTGCAAGAAATAATTCCTTGACAATGTATAAATGGCTTTATAACATACACAAGCATGTTACTTTTAAAAAATTGGAAACAGAATCAAACATTTGCAGAGATATGCCAACCTAAAAAATCAAAATCTGGGAGATCACCGATTTTACATTAAGTTACCTCTCCTTGTCCCCCAAAATGGAGTAAAAAATTAGTCAAAAAGAGCTCTGCCAATTCAACCTCCAATAGGCAATATCTAAAACACTTCCCCCTGAAATTGCCCAAAATCAAACAAAATGACTCTAATAACTCTTTAACTCTATTTTACACCCACCCCACTTGTTATGTGGTATACGTGGCACTGTTTGCTTACAAAAGATGTGCAATTGTGCAACAGCTTAACAAAATAATTGTAGGTTGGTGGGTTCATTTATTTTTTAGATCACCTTACAGTATTTGTGGCTGTTTTGATCATCATATTTCTTAAATTTTGTAGTTATCTTCGGAGTAAAGACAACTCTGCTGTTAATCCAGAGCACAGCACTGTTTACCAGGTGAGCAGATATATTTACTGGCCTGTTGTTGTTTTTTTTGTGTGTGTTTCTTTTTTGTGTAAGTACAATGAGTAGAGAGCAATTGCTCCCAGCCTTAACTTTGACTGTATTTTCCAGTATTTTTTAGTAGTGGAAAGTGTAGTTAGTGAGTGTTTCAGACTTTCAAATCAGAGTTGAGAGTTCGAGGCTAGCCATTGCTCCTGTGGTCTCATGTAGTTCTCTGGGAAGTCACACTTAGTACCTTGTATCAAATGTTATAGATTTACCTCGTTCTCTTATTTCTACCAAGCTTAACATATTTTTATCACCTTTTCCTCGTAAAAGACCTTAACATGTAGTTACAACCCCCATAGTGTCTCTCAACCAAGGTATTTTAAATGGGTACTAGTAAATTTTTAGAGTGCTCAGTCTTGAAAATATTTGTGTTTAGCAAGCAACTTTCATGTATAATGAAGTAACAACCCAACTAGTTGCTCATACATGTGAAATGACTATGCGAGTCACTTGGTACATGAGTAAGAGTTGGTCATGTCAAGGAACCAAAAATGTTCAGACTACTTAAAGTGCTTGACAAATAAATACATTTGTACAGGTCAGATTTCTTACACTTCCATTACAATTTATTATTTCCGAGCATCATTTACTTGTAAGTATATCATTTACTAAGTATTCTCTATAATATTTTGCTCTTACAGGAAATGGATCATCCATTGACTGATTATTTTATCAACTCATCTCACAACACATATCTAACTGGACATCAGCTGAAAGGCAAATCCAGTCTTGAGGCGTATGTGAGAGCTTTGCTTCAGGGTTGTCGCTGTGTTGAGCTTGACTGTTGGGATGGACCAGGTATGTGTAAATACTATGTATTATGCACCTGTTAACTTATTGTGAAGGTTGGAAAGAAAATATTTGGCTTGAAGTTATGGCATATAGACTTGGTAGTGAGGTTTAGTCTGTTTGCAATAAACATGGAGCTAAATATTTCCCATTTAGCATGAGCCAAATCCTCTCCCTCTTCCTCCTCCTTCTCCTCCTCTGCATCATCATCATCATTATCACCACCACCACGCCTTTTAGCTCCCCCTCCTCTTCCTTGGAACACCTCTGGGTGGCATACAAGGCCAGGGGTCAATTTTACTTTGCATTGTCTTTCTCTATGCCTGCTATAGCTACCTGCATACACAAGGCAAAGCCAAGTCTTCTCCATTCATTCTTCACAGTTCAATGCCAAATCATTCAATAACACAAACATTGTGTATATTATAAATTATTTTTATTAAGTTGTGAAAATACCTTGATTTTCTAGATGAGCCTGTCATTACTCATGGACTTACACTGACTTCAAAAATCAGATTTAGAGATGTGGTGCAAGTTATTAGGGTAAGAAAGGTTTATTTCTTGTAGAAAATGGCAGACCTAACTAAAAGAATACTCCACTATTGAAAGTATGGTGTAAACTGAAAGTTTTGTAGTCCTCCTCGGCCTCCTTCTTCTCCTCTTCCTCCTCGTCCACAAAATACAAGTTTGTATTCTCAAAATACTAGTTTTGAAAAGTTGGCATGCCAGGTTTGGAACATTATGAATGAAGTTGTGTAGTTGTGAAAAATTAATCCCTCATTTTTGTAGCTTTTTAACTGGTAGACTGACAATGAAAGAGCTTTTTTTGTAAATAATTCTTTTGAAAGAGAACTTGCTAATGTATGCAATTACAGTTAATTGCCTGTTGATTTCTTTCAGGAATATGCATTTGAGGCCTCAGAATTTCCTTTGATCTTGTCCCTGGAAAACCACTGCAACGAGCAACAACAAGTAGGTTCACAGCTCACATAGCACTGTATAACTTTCAGCCTCTGTCTTAAGTATTCCACATTAAACTAAATAAAGATGTTTAAATTGGCAATTGTTCCAGAAACTTAAGCTAACTGTTTAAAGAAGAATCTGATAAATTACTAACTATTCAATCCGTCTTTCCTTTACAACTAAAATTAGGATGCCCCCCCCCCCCAGCCAGGGCTGCCTTCAGACAGACATTGCTGTAACAGCAATCATCATGTAATGCTCTCTTTTCTTCTCTTTCGGTGTTGAAAGAAAAAAATGAGTAAAAAAGTTTTATTTAATATGTCAAAGTTGTTAAGCCCGTAACCTCATAATTGAGCTACAAACTTGCTGTAGTCAGTTTATACCTCAGGTTGGCCAATAAGCTATTGGACTGGCCACAGTCTTCGTAGCACTTTGTAGTTAGCTTTTGATGCAACTACTTTATTTTTAATATAAGAATACACTATGTTTAATGTGAGAAAATTATTAGGAATGTAAGAAACATCTCAATACAGGAAATCATGGCAAGTGAGATATTATGGTTTAGTTCAATGCCCTTTATAAAGAAAGAAAAGACTGCTTTAAGGAATACGACAGAAGAACAGTGGAACTTTGTCTAATCATATGCTAAATCAATTTGCAGGCAATCATGGCAGATATATTTATCACAGAGCTTGGTGACATGCTTGCTACAAATAACCTTTGTGAAGAGCTTGGCATCCAGACCCTTCCCTCTCCTAAGGATCTGAAGGGAAAAATTTTACTCAAAGGAAAAATTAAAACAAAGAAAAAGGTAACAATTAAACAATTTTTATATTGAAGTCTCAAATTTAGTAATTAACCGTTTTGTACCGACAGGGCTATGGTCCCAGGCAATTTCCAATAGCCGTAAGCTACCTACTGTAAGCTCTCCCAATGGAAGTCAAACCGTGATCATCCACACCCAGTCAGATGCCCTGACACTGAGCCAAAGTAGACTTGTAAAAGCTAGTTTATTATTGCGGTTTTCAGTGAAATGTTAACTCTGAAATTCAATCATCAACCATCGGTCTGTGCTTTTTGCTGCCGTCAATCATCTTAGCGGACCTCTTGGGAAACAGAAGTTCACTTCAACTGGGTCAGAAGGTCATGTCTGTCAGTTGTGATTGGTAGATTTCGATCCATTTTGTTTGTTTCTGTTTTTCACGGTTCGTTGGCTGTCGGCATAATTATGATTGACAGCAGCGAAAAACGCAATAGCCGTTTCCCTTTATAGCGCGCGCCTCGGGGTGTTTTTTTTTTATTTTCCGGCTATTTTTTTTTGTGTTCCTCTTTTTTATATACTCCCGGCCCCCGCGGGGGGCGGGAGGGGATTGTTAGTTGGATTTTGAATTTTAGAGTTCACTGATTTCACTGAAAACCGCAATAAACTATGGTTGAATGTGACAAACATCCCACATGTGTGAGATATGTTTGGAAAGAGATGGTTTTATGAGTTCCGACTTATTATCAACTCCACAGCATAAGATATCAACTGCTATCTGGCCTGGAATGTCTGTCAACCCTATTATCTCTGTAAGTATAACCAGTCTTTTGACTTGCCTACACTGTACCATAAGCCTTATTCTTACTACTTTTTGCGAGTACTAATTTTCGCAATTTTCGCAATTTCAAAATAATTGAAAATTGAATATGCACGGAAAAAAAAAAACGTGTAAAATTTTAACACGCGAAAATAAATACCATATGTGACCTTCCATAGGAAAACACGACTTATCCAACATTTTAATCTGGGCCGAACCGGGTTTCAAACCCCCGCAGTCCGGGTTTGCGAAGGGTTTGTAAAGGGTTTGTCAAAACAATAAATATTTTAAGTCTTTGGAACTACAACCATCTTCCCTTGAAAAAATCTTCTGCCTTGTTCTTGACTAGCACCCTTCCTCTGATTTCTGTTTTCTTAAGCTTATAAATTGGCCAAAACCTCTTTAGTCAGAGTCGCCAATGTTTCGTTTGTTGGCTCCTTGTAGTTACATTGAGCCAGATCTTTTTACATTTCCAGTAGTTCCTTAGTCATTGTCCACTAATCCATAAAGCACTGACTAAATTGCAAAATGTTATACACTTTTGCTCTAATTTTTCTTGCAATTGCAAAAATTAATTTAGCTCCAGAATTTTCCCGAAACTTAGTAAGAATAAGGTTTTTACCATTTATCACTGGAGTTATACTAATGACTTTTGGTTGCAGGTCATATTAAGGTAAAGTCAAGTCTTTCTTTGAGCTTAGTGGCCTATCAGACTGGAGCTTATCCCGGTTTCGGTAGCATGAAACGACTAGAAGTATTTCTACTCCCACTGGATGGGATGCTAGTCCTTGGCAGGGTTAGCCCAGCAATGATTTGCAGTTACCTATTTATACACCTGTGTGGAGAGAGGCACTTTGAAGAATGTAACAAAGTGATCCAGGCCTAGGATTGAACGCAGACCACTCAATCCAAGGTCCAGTGCCTCCTATACTAAGCACTATGCCTATAGTAATTTACTTAGCAAAATACTACAATGACCTTGATTTCTGGATTGTATGTTTCACTTGAGACATTAATTTTGATTCAAACAGGGTTTCTCCCCACGAGTAAAGAAGACCAGTAAAGTGCTTGTTACCAGTCAGGTAAGCAAATACTCCCACTCCGAGGAACTTTCCTTGGTTCTCTGAGGATGATTATTACCATAATAATATACAAGCAGCAATTTCTCCATTCTGATTGGCTAAGAACACGTCAATTTATCCCAAACCAGTGCAAAAAGTGTAATTGGCAGTGCAAAACGTGTAATTAGCAGTGCAAAACGGTGTAATTGACAACAGCCTCATGAAAAATACATCTTGAACAAACAAAATGGCGGACGAAAGTGAGACAAAATTTAAACTTAATAACGCAATTTTAATTAAAAGACTTGAAAACGACGCAAAGTACAAAAGAACAACAAACATTACTTACTGTAAAAGACGTAGAATTATCGAAAAGGCAAAGAGGACAAGACATAAACTAAACTCGAAATAAGCTCACGGCCGACGGCCGATAGTAAATTAAAATTCTCGCCGAAACATTGCTTCACTTCTCTGAAGCGAAACGCGAAGAAGTACCGACCAGACTTCCAAGGAACCGGTTACCTAGTTTTGAACACAGAAGGAGCAAGCATTTCATTTCATGATTGTTTAATAATAGCCGAAGCTTGTTTATTTAAAAGCTCGCTCAACAACAAAAGGCACAAAAGATAGTTTTACAACTGTAAGAGGCAAATCTAACCTGTAAAACGTCCAGTGAAATCAGGTAGCAATGCGGAGTTGTAGCAGAGTGCTCATCTGTACTAAGAAAATCCGTTCGGTAGATTTTTATAGTTCAGTATTTCAGTTCGGTATTCTAGTTTGACTAGTTTGTCAGCTAGAGCAACATGTGTT
The DNA here is from genome assembly GCF_052425735.1 of Oculina patagonica. Classification (NCBI taxonomy): domain Eukaryota; kingdom Metazoa; phylum Cnidaria; class Anthozoa; order Scleractinia; family Oculinidae; genus Oculina; species Oculina patagonica. The sequence continues at coordinate 19,475,089 of NC_135769.1, forward strand.
GAACTGAGGTTGATTTCTGTTCGGGCGAACACAAACACAGCACGCATAAAACGTACCAAAAAAATACCTCTCAGCCAAGAACAGCAGCAGAACCTTAGGAATTTTTTCCTTGCTTTGTCATTCACATTCTTCAAATTCAACGGCGAAAAGGGTCAAAGACTGTTCTGAAAACTTTTCATGCAGCACTTCCAGAGAGTGAATGAATATTTACGCATGAATTCACACGTCAAAATTTTTAGCCAGGCGCTACTCTGAAGTTGTCACGAAAATTATCAAAGCGTGACCGAAATTGTCGCTTGTATATTATTAACAAATAATCACATGATTTTTCTCGTGCAATTTGGAATAAATAAGCACTTGTAAATTTTTCAAAGGCTACAAATTGCACTTGCCCTGCGGGCTCGCGCAATTTTGTTAGCCTTTGAAAAATTTACTCGTGCTTAATTATTCTAAATTGCACTCGAAATCATGTGATTACTGGTACAAAGTACTACCAAGAGTGACAGTATGCATACGGCACAATGCAATCAAGATTTGTGACAAACAGAACCAAAACACTATATGAACAACATGGGAACAAGTAAATGCTATGGATACAAAGATTTTTTAACTTAAAAGTTCATAAAGGGCAACGCCTGGACCTCGAACAAATGCCGGGGCCTCAATCAAATGCCCTCGGCATATATTTAAAAATTAGCAGTTTTGACCCGGCGTTTAAACGAGGCCAGCGTTTAATCGGGGTCCAGCGCTTATTCGAGAAAATAGGGTATGTTTACATTAAACCTGTTTCCCTGCCTTATTATAGTCTGAAGCAGTGCTGGCAAGGTCAGAGTCATCTCAGTCACTTGGCCCCAGAGTACGATCTGTGACCACCACAACAATGGATGACAAGGTAAAGGCTTATTCATGGGAATAGTGCTAGTCCAGCACAGGGCTACCTGGCATTTATTGTTGGTAAAGGTAAGGTAAAATCTGTGTCCAAGCCAAGTGGCCCATACAGCCAGAGCTTATCCGGTTTCTGTAGCATTAAGCCACTCAAGAGTATTGCTATCCCCCCCCCCCCCCCCTGGATGGGATACTAGTCCATCACAGGGTTACCCCAGCATAAAATTTACCGGTATCCATTTATACAACTGGGTGGAGAGAGGAATAACAAAACACACCGTCCGCCAGGGCTTGTACCTGAGCTGTTTGACTCAGAGTCGAGTGTGCTAACCATTAGGCCACCAGGCCTCTGACTTACATTTTGTCCTTTCTTTACAGGGTTCAACAAATGAAGAGCAGTACAATGTAGTAAGTCACTGGAAATTCAATAATTTATTGTTGTCCTTGTGAAATGCTACATTCAAATTGGTTATCTATTATTTAAAGTACATTGACATGGCTAAAATGGTAATCTAGATGGAATAACCTTTCTACTTTTGTGGCTTTTGATCCCTGATCATACAAAAATACAGAAATAAATAACCATATTAAGAGCTATTTTTTCAAATGTGTCTATGTATTTGTCTGCCAAATTTTATGAGGCCTTCACAGGATTTTAACCACTGGTGTCATCAGTCTCAGTTTTAAAACTGTATTAATTTGGGTAACTTCAAGAAGCTGCATAAAAACATGCAATAATGTAAGGATGGCTGATGAAGGTTACTTTCCAGAAATTCTTGATACAAGTTTTGGCTATGGTTCATAAGTCCATGAATCAAAGGAAATGTTTTCCTGCATAACTCCAATGTACGGTGACAAGCACATAACTAGTACCTGTGTACAGTCGTTGTTTTCTATTTTAAAGGGGCTACGTCACGGTATTTTAGGTAATTCTATTTATTTTCAAATTAGCAGAGTGAAATTTATTTTTTGGCGAAATCACGGCCACATAACAAACAAGGGTGATTTTCGAGCATTGTATTAAAATGACGATTTTCATACAAATTGAGATAAAATTGAAAAAAGTCGGGCCAACGTTTTTCAAGTTTACCTGAACGCAATCCGTTTAAATCTTCTCGAATTTTGCCTATCCTAGCCCTTTTTTGGCCTTTCTGTGTTACTTTTGAGTTCTTCTACAGTTTGAAGCCGTTATTGTGATATTTCAGTTGAGGTCAGTGCCGAAATTGCCTAAAATTGTGTGACCTAGCCCCTTAAAGTTCATGTTGATCTCTGCATTGTGTTTTCACAGGTTCTTTTGGAACACGCCATGGGCAAACTAATCGTGTATTGCCGTGCTGTGTCTTACAAAAAGAATGAAGTGTCTGGCGACTGTTGTGAGATGTACTCATTTAATGATGGTGCTGCACAAGATTCGATTTCAGGTCACCCAAGAGGTACAACAAATCAAATTTCTCTCTTGTACGAGAATACCGTAAAATTCCGGTTATAAGCCCCCCCGGTTATAGGCCCATCAACCTGGAAACAAAAAAATGCATCCGGTTATAAGCCCCCTTCTACCGGATGACAGTACTGAACATGGCTAAATGTTGCTTAGTTGTGTGTTTTTAACTTAAAAACGTATTTTAATCAACACTCCCGAGACTCGTTTCGAAACGTTTATTTCCTTTCGCTCATAAGCCCTCCCGAATATAAGCCCCTCCGCTTATAAGCCCACCCAAAAACCCTTACGAAGTTGCATAAGCCTAGGGCTTATAACCGGAATTCTACGGTATGGAAGAAATAACGCACACACATACCGTTTTATGATTTAGAAATGAGTACATTAAAACGCAACTTTATTCTAACGATGCTTAAGTTGACCAGCCTCCGCATAGACTTAAATTTAAAACAGAACCATCTTCATTGTTGTGTAGATATTTAAGCAGTGTGTAGTAAGCCTGAATAAATTTAATGCTCTATTTGGCTTCATATCCATCTGAAGTCTCATTTTGTTGCTACTCAAGTGTGAGGATCTCTTTGTCTTAAGTTCTGCTTTGCAAAACAGTCTCAGTCTTCTCTGGAAGTGTAGATACATGGAATGCATATTAATCCCTAACTTTAAGAAAGCCACATTTTGACCAATAACCTGAACCCGCGCTAAATTTTCTTTTCACCCACCATTTTGTGGTCCAATTAAATTCTTTCCCCCCACCTCCCCCTAACAATTTCCGTATCAAGGTATTTTATTCTTGAAGAACACTTACCCAAGAGTATGAATAGTATGGACCCAATCTAACGCCAGATGCTATTATTCTGTTCTGTAGATATTTTGTCCTTGGCGAACAAACACATTGTGAGGACTTACCCCAAAGGTTCAAGAGTGGACTCTTCAAACTATAATCCACAGACCATGTGGAATGCTGGCATTCAGATGGTGGCCATTAACTATCAAAAGCCAGGTGCAGTTTAACTTCTTGTATTATTATACATTGTAATCCGGCACTATCTGTCTTCTCATTGGCTAAGAGCCTACAGCTAATTCTGGGAATCAGCACAACCTACAAAATATTCACTTATCTGCTAGCAGATTAGTGAATAATCTGTAGGTTTATTTGTTCACAATTGTAACACTAAATCGATACAAGAATCTTCAGATACAACCTTTTTTTATTATTTTACATCTCGCTTGCACTCGGCTCGTATATTTGAGCAGTCGACACTTCCATATAGCTTTACAATAATAATTCTCTAAATTGTTTTTAGTCCATAGTCTTTCTCATCTTTAGTTATTTCAATGTCATGTCGTTTCTTATAAAGTCTCTTTATGGGCATACAGTGATTCAGAAAAAGAATGGTTTTGTAACTTTAAACAGCGCATACGCTGCTACAGTGTCCAGCATCAAGCCGCAACCGATCTTGATATAGCGGTACACTCGAGAACTTGTGGTATATGTTAAAGCGTTTTGTGCCGCGTCAGGCATTTTGTCTTCCTGTGCATGCGGTGTCGTATCTTGCTCTTTCATTCTCTTCAGCTTATCGTTCATCTCTCTAACAACTGAGAACAGTTTCATTTGTATTTCAGCATCTTTCTTCAATATCTCTTTTTCCACTTTGGCTTTCAACTGAAACCTTTCAATATCCGCTTTTGCTTGCTCACACATTTCTTCAACATTGTCCAAGTCATCAAAGTACTTGTCGACTCGTTTCTCGAGTTCGCGTAATTGTCTTTGTAAATTGTCAGCAGTGCTTTCCTTTTCATCGGGTGAATGACGCACTGTTTTCACGTAGTTTTCAACACAAGTTGAAGCCATTTTGCTTGTTTTTACCATTATCAGACACTTTCTATTGACTGCAAGACTTCTGCGCTCTCGTTTGCTCAAAGCGAACAGTTTTCTGCTTTTCGCAACTGACGTAACAATCGAGCTATGCTCTTTGTCACGAAAGCGCGCGCTTCGATCTTTTTACCTTGCACGCGCACCTTCGTTTTCCAAGCATTATATGCCCTTATTAAAAACTAGCAATGGTATATTGCAATTCCTGTGTTTGATTGGTAAACAGGCAATGGTATATGAGCTCATATACCATTGACCACAAATTTGGTAGCCAATACGCGTCAACGAAAATAGCTGGGGAGCTCAAATATTGTAATTCTTTGGGCGTTTTTAATAGAACAATTATTCCACTCGCGCTTGTTGGATATGAGATCGTTATAGCCAACTCGGCGCAACACGCGTCGTTGACTATCTACCATCTCATATCCAACGCGCGCTTGTGGAATATATGTTAAATATATGGTCAAAATGTCATTGTTGTCTGTCATCTGTACATAAAATATATCCTGCGATATCAAGTTAAAACAAAGTTCAAACTTATTGTGTAGTAAGTGCTATAAAAACGTAGAAAGTTCCAGACATTTCGTGCTCAGCCCTTGATCAGTGTAAAGTCTAGATTTCGGTTAAAACGCTGGCTTGCGCCACGAAGCCAAATTTAAGTTCAAAGGTGCGCGCGCGAGAAGAGCTCGTGACAACCTAAAGGTATCTGAAATTTGAATTCAGACCAAGCGGCTGACTGGTGCCTAGTTTGAAAGTAAGGCGCATTCCCTGACGTTTGCGTTTTTTATTTCCGCCGCAGAGCATGATCCCTTGGACTTGTGCGTGTTGTAGGGTGTGGTCATTTGCATTACATTTATCCTGCGATATATATATAGTTTGACAAGATTCGTCTGAAGTATTGCAAAGCGCTGCATAACCACAGCTGTTTTAGCTGCACGATTGTGCTCAATCTTGTGTAGTGTCGTCTAATTTTAGCCAACTCGGCCTATCGGCTAAGAACTGAGTGATATTCTGCGCGACTTCGCAGGATAATTGATGGCTTGGCGCAAGACTATAGCTAGGCTAAGTGACTTTTTGAATGAAAAATCGTTTTTCCTTCAAACATGCCTGAGTTCTTGCGTGTGGTCTTCAATTTAATGGAAAGACATTGTCCTCTAATTCAAATTGCTGGTTTGCACTTTGTCTTCGAGGAAAGCTAGGACTATGGTCACTTCAAAATAATAACACGCGGCAACAAAGCCAAATAGCCTTTCAATTTCAAAGAGAGATGAGGATTAAACTTAGCAGTCACAGTAAAGTAAACTTAGGGTTAGTGTTAAGTTTCACGAATGTTACGCTGTATGTTCACACTGAACCTGACCGATCGATAATCTTGAGTCGATCTTGAGCGACTGAACGGTGAAAAGAAATGAAAAATATACAGCAAAACGAACGAGAAATACTTAAACAAAAACGACTTACGCTGTTGTCCTTTCCTCTCGTCAACTTCTAACCAAAACGCACTCACCGAGCGTTCAATTTTCAGAATTTTTCGTTTTCCGTCAGCAAATTTAGGCTGCTAAAGGTTAATCCATAATGTGTTTTCGCTTCCGGCCCAGTTTCTTGCCGTAGTCACGCAGTAACGCAGTGATCTTGACTCACGAACTACGATCGTTCTTTTAAACATTCAGGCCATTTCTTCCCGGAAAAGATCGCAGCTTAGGGCTATTTTTGTCTAAATGAAGCAATCTGTTACTTTTCTCGGTGAAAAATATCTTTTTCTACCGATTCTGTTTTGATATTCCGTTGACTGAGCGAACGTTTGCCGAACTTTGTTTATCGCGGCGACAATACGTATCGAATGACGTATCCATTTATGATTATTATGGGATATCCTTGAGTAGCTGAAACACGGAAACACATACGCTTCAATTTAAGAGAATTTTTTTAGAGAGTAAAAGCACCTCCTTATTTCCAAACGTTCAACACGTGGCAAGTGGGCCAAAACGTCCCGAAAATAACGTTTTTTTGGAACAGAAGTTGTTTCGAGACCTTCGCCAAGTTTACCGCCAGTCTTGGCAGGGCTTAGCAGTCTTCGTACAACAACACATCTCGCTTCTTTAAGATTTGCTAGTGACTTACGGGTTTCCGGACTTAATGATGTCCTTCCACCACCAGACGGGCCCAAATATGTGTCAGATAAGCGGACTTCATGGAAAAGGCGAGTTCTCAACTGGTCTGATCAAAAGTCTGACGTTGCCTCGCGCGCCAAATTAATACAAACGTAAGCTTACGTCACAATGTAGTTGAAGAAATTCATTTCCAGATCCCGTCTTTGAGCGAGTTAATTCCCCCTCCCCCCCTGCCCCCAAAAAAGGAACAGGTTTTTCTATTTTTTCTACTATTGAAGACCACACGCAAAGATTCAGGCACGTTTGAAAGAAAAAAAAAAACGATTTTTCGTTCAAAAGGTCACTAGCCTAGTCTTGCGCCAAGCCATTCGATTGTGTACGGGCATCACCAAAAACAAAAGGCCACTTACAAGTTATCACTTATGTTTTATGATCAAAAATTGTCCGGACATCATGTCCGACCACAATTCGGATTTTGTCGGACATGAGCAAATTTTGATCGGCCAATGTCCGATGACCGACTGTTATTTGTAGCCCTGCATTGGCTAGATTTAAATTTCCTTCGTTAAAAATCCAGCCAATGAAATCATGTGTCCACAGAGCCACTTGTTCCTTGTGCCCCAGGCTCTGCCGGCTAAGAGGGACAAGCGGCTCTGGGGACTAGATGGCCTAAGTGCACAACACAGCACTTGACCCTGGCCTGGGCTCAAACTCAGACCGTTTGGACTGGAGCCCAATATGCTAACCAATTGGCTACCATGCCTCCCTAGTGGGTCCTGCACACACACAAAAAAACAGGTTTGCAGGCAGTGGGTGCTGTATACCTGTGTTTTTTAATTAACCAGCCTGCGTCATTTTGCAGATTCTGGCATGCATCTGAATCAAGGGAAGTTCAAAAAGAATGGAGGATGTGGATATATTCTGAAACCAGATTCTTTGAGAGACAGAGGTGAGATAGTGTAATGACGAACTTTTTTTGCTTGATTTTACATGACAGTGTTGATCAACAAGTAGCAATTCTTTTAGTCTCTCTGAACATGCTTCTATTTGCCACGATCCCTAGAATCATTGGTAGAATTAGAATGGAATCTACTTTAATTTTTTGCATTTTTTTTATACTAAGTGGCCGGCCAGTCCGGTGGTTTTGGATGTGAAATGGGCCTTTTCCATGAGACTTTCCCACAAATCCACCATAACAGTGTATAATATTTATGTATTGACTGATTTGACAGGACAAACCTGACTTACAACCAAATTTCTGTTCTCAAATGCAAGTTTTGGTGTTTTCCACAGGGTGACTGATTTTGACCGTGTTGATTATTTCTTTACTTTTGCAGAAAATTCGAATTACCACCCAATGATAAAGGAAAGCCCGAAGAATGGAAAATCATGTTACTTCACAATAGAGGTACGGTGCAAACTGCTTAATCAGCTGACTGAGTGTGACATCTAATTCTAAGTATTTGTAAAAGTTGTATTAAGTCCGACGCGTTGGCCGACACACTACTGGCACGTCACCGACGCGTCAGCCGACACACTACCGACACGTCACCGACGCTTTGGCCGACATACCACCGACACGTCACCAACGCGTCAGCCGACACACTGCCGATGCATCGGCCAACACTCGACCGACTTATCGGCCTACAGACCGATACACTACCGATTCGAAGACCGACACACTACGCACTCTATTTTTTGTTTTTAATACCGATAGATGAAACAGAGTGTTTAGTGTTTCTGTTTAATAGCACAACTACACAGAAAAGTGAAAAGTCTGCTGCATTTAACAGGTGTTATCAGGACAGTATTTACATGTTGATGAAAACTCTCAGCTTCCAATACGTGTTGATGTGGAGACAGTGGGTGTCCCAGAAGACTGTGCAATACTCAGCACTGAGGTAAGTCTGTCTGTTTTAATTTGTTATCGTTTTCACCTGATGTCTTTACTCAACCTCGTTCCCAGGGTCTCTCTCTCCCCGCCCCCCAGAGCGAGAGAAGAGAGATGCGTTACACATTTGTCAACAATGGTTGCACAACGAATGCAGAAGATTACAACTGTTGACGGTTTCTCTCAGGCAAAAATATATGTGCTCTACTCTCGAGCCGTTCGACTTCTGCCGGTCAAAAATCTTCATCAGCCGTTCAGCTAGCGTTGTTCGATTTGCGCCATTCAAAAACTTTCATCAGCCGTTTAGCCATCCGTATACATCCTCGGCCGCGGCAAGCAACTCGTTGTTAGCTTTCGCAAAGAGATTTTTACAATGTTTAAAGTCCTTGACAGAGCCACACAATCCACAACAACTTGGATGTCTGTTATCGGATGACGAATATATTTTTTCCGCCGTTTGCAATAGATTTATACCGTCCGACATTGCCGTACTGCAATGTAAAATCTGTGTTTATTTTGGTGGCAATACTTTCCGCTCTCCCGTGGGCTTAGTATTGACAAAATACATTCTAAGTCGCCCCTCCCTCTAACAATCTTTTTGTCACCACCCAGATTCTGGGTGGCACGTGACCAGACCCAACCAGAGTCTCTCTTCTCTCGCTCTGGGGGGCGGGGAGAGAGAGACCCTGGGAACGAGGTTGGTCTTTACTGATACTCTAAAACATTCCAAGCATGCCGTTCTTCACTGAAGGAGAGGACAAAAGCCCAAATGTAACTTGTTTATCAGCAATTGATTGATTGATTGATTGATCGATCGATCGATCGATCGATCGATCGATCGATTGATTGATTGATTGATTGATTGATTGATCACTCTCGCTGATACTTCCTGTCCAATCCTTGCGAATGATTATTACACGGTCAAAACTGGTCCGCAAGTAATCCCTTTATATTGTATGTTACTTGAGTTCTACTTACTCAACCACTTAGACGTAGCAACATTACATAGCTGTGATCCTTTGCAGAATTTGTCTTGCACACTGGACAAAAATATGTTAAATTAGTTTTATCTTAAAAAAGTATGCGTTGTCATTATTGATGGGGACCTATTGTAATACGTTTGTAGCTTACAGTTTTTTTTTATTATTCCCCTTCTTTTTCAGCCTACGTTGGACAAGTTAAATCCTCAGTTTGAGAATGCCAAGCATCTCTTTAAAATCATCATGCCAGAACTGGTGAGTGGTACAAAACTGTTTCATGATCAATAATACATCAATCGTGAAAGAAATGGTAGGCGAAATAAAAAGTAGTGCCACGTTACGTTGAGAGTTGGAAAAATGCTCCAATATTGTACCGTTGAGATGAGGCCCATTTACACGGCAGAAAATTTCTGGCACGGCTCGGATAAAATTGATACGCGTACCAAAAAAATAGCACTGATACCCTGTTTACACGTCCTTTTTTCTACCGTGCTAAGCTTCGTTAAATAATGTTTTGGTGCGGGTAAAAGGCTCAAAACCTTGTCCAGCGTACGCGATTCTGCCTTAGTGCGCATGCCGCTATTTCATTTAAACGTCACATACGAGTCGCGCATCTTTTCGCCTTTTTCCCAGAAGACTAGAAAAGGGTGAAGGTATATGCTTCTTGTTCAGATGGCAGCAGTGATGGCTTGTACCTCTTCTATTAACGACGACGATTATTTTTATTATTATTGTATTTTTCTCGCATTATTTGGATCAAGGCAGTATTTCAGCTTTCGACTCTGGACACTAACGAACATGAACTCAGGGGAAAGCGACCAAAGAAGACTGTTGAAAGTCACGCACGTTCTTTCATGTATGTTCATGTGGTTTTCTTGCAACTGTTTTTCTTAAAATACACGTCTAACACACCGCCATGTCGGTCGAGTAAAATTTCTGCAAATTTATTGAATGGAGTTTCGTAAGAAAAGAGTTGGTTCAGCACGGCTAATCGTTTACACTACACATTTTATTCGAGCCGGGTAAGATTTTCAGGAACGCGTACCAATTTTATCCGTGCTCGGACTACCTCGCGACTAGGTCCGAGCGAGCACGGGTAAAATTTTAGTTCGGCACTGGTGAGGCAAAGGTGTTTACACGACAAAAGTTATCGGTGCCGAACCATTTTTTTTCGGTACGCGTACCATTTTTACCCGAGCCGTGCCCAAAATTTTCTGTCGTGTAAATGGGCCTCAAATTACTTTTAAAGGAGCTACGTCACGGCATTTTAAGCCATTTTACTGTTTACTTTCAGAAAAACATGCTAGTATTTCCTCCCCAGACTTTAAACAGGGTTGCCACGGGTCAGGAAAAGGTAAGGGAAAAGTCATGGAATTTTATTTTGAGTCAGGGAAAATTGACATTTTGAAGAAAAGTCAGGGAAATTTGGAATATAACACTTTTGATTTCATAAAATTGATGGCTGGAAGAAACATTCAGGTCAATGTGAGTTAGCCGAAGCAAGAGGTCGCTACTATTTCGGACATTTTGTATTTGTTTGGTCGGGGAAATTTTATTTTTATCAGGGAAAAGACATGAAATTTTGAAAACTGATGTCTGTGGCAACCATGTTAAAGTTAGAACCACCTAATACAGCAAAATAAACAGTACCACATGGCTGCTAAAAACTGCTCAACTGATGCAGGCTAAATAGCTGGAACTACATTTATGGACTTTTTATGGTGTCTCCTTTTTTTAGTGTCTGGTGTACTTCAAAGTTCATTTGCTAAACAGGAACAAAAGCAAACTGCTTTTTCAAAATGTCATTTCTTTGGACAGTCTTAGACCCGGTAAGTAGGGTAGTGTACTTGATGAGTTCTGTTGTTGCAGTCTATTTCTAAAGAGATCAAACAGAACGTACCAACAACACGTTGCTTTACCACAGGCAGCCCAAGCTGACGATGAGAGGAGTTTTGTTAATTGACCTAATAATCGTTTGAATACGCGAAACATAGCATGCAATGCAGGCGTATTTTAGTGAGTGAGCGCATTTTAATCGGGCGAGCGCCATCTTGGATTCGTACTTGGGGGAGGCATCTGTATGTACAATTATCTGTGTGTACAATGCAACTGAAGGGTGTAGATGCATAGCGATGCAAGATAAGTAACCACTTGTTCAGTTTACTTTAGACTCACAGATTTACCTCGTAAAGCCACAGTTATCTGCTAGACGAGAGTCACGTTTTCGCGTATTCAACGATTATTAGGTCAATTATAAAAACTCCTCTCATCCTTTGCTTGGGTGGGCTCGATTTCCAGCCGTTTTGCGAGCCCGCGTTCCTTGCCTTTATTAGGTCAATTATTAAAACTCCTCTCATCCTTAGCTTGGGTGGGCTCGATTTCCAGCCGTTTTGCGAGCCCGCGTTCCTTGCCTTTATTAGGTCAATTATTAAAACTCCTCTCATCCTTAGCTTGGGTGGGCTCGATTTCCAGCCGTTTTGCGAGCCCGCGTTCCTTGCCTTTATTAGGTCAATTATTAAAACTCCTCTCATCCTTTGCTTGGGTGGGCTAAATTTCCAGCCGTTTTGTGAGCCCGCGTTCCTTGCCTCACACCGTTGGGAGGAGGATGACACACTGGACTCCCAAAACGGCTGGAAATCGAGCCTTGAGCTTGGGCCGCCTGTTGCTTTACGAGGTAAATCGGTGAGTCCAAAGTAAACTGAACAAGTGGTTTCGTATCCTCCGTCACTATGCATTTACACCCTTTACAGTGGAACCTCGATATAACGAAGGGCCAAGGGACTGGCAAAATGTGTTCGCTATATCGAGGTTTCGTTATATCGAGGTTCTTTTCCATATATTTTGCTATTACTGGGACGAAAAATATCGTTCGTTATATCGAGGACTTCGTTATATAGAGGTTCGTTAAATCGAGGTTCCACTGTAGTCCCTTTGTACACACAGAAATCCTTCTTTCTTGTCTACAAAATCGATTGTCTATTAATATTATGTTGTACTGGTCACTCTTGGAGGATGTCAGCGCTTGGAGATGTTAGGCTAATTTACACGTACCTATTTGTGGCACATGATGAATCGGGAAGCGAATCGATGCGTGTGTCCGATGTTTGCCCGCGATTCCATTACAGCAGGTCGCCCTGATTCAGAAAAAAACTCTGCGAGATGCACACATCTTCACGCTATAGGCCTGACTTTCTCAATGAAAACGCTACCTGCAAAAATTGTCGACGCACAGCAAATAACACATGCGGTGCTTGCACTGTGCATATACTGATTTGCTTCCCGATTTTTTCCCCTATAAATCGCTTTTTGTAAATTAGCCTTTACGAAATCCGACGTTACGGTAGCACTGCCTTCATCACTTTTGCTTGGACGAGATTTGCACACCCTGGTTAAGGTAGCACTGACACAACCTATGATAAAATGCTTAGAGAAGTTTGAAAAACTGGCAATTCGAGTGTTGGCCTTGTAGATAAACAAAACTAAACAGTAACCCAGTTTTTAATGATTTTGTATTTACCAGGAATCCACTACATCCGTCTACATAGTCCAACTGGTGTTGAGTTATCTCACAGTGGTTTGTTTGTTCGTATAAAGCTTCAGGATTTTGAACCATCTGCCAATAAAGTCAAGGGCACCTCACGGGAAAGAACTTTTACATTTTAGATTTTAGCAATCTACCCTTACAGCTGCAAGATGAACATTTAGATTCTCCTAACAAATCTCCGTACATTTTTATACTTTGTCGGGAGAATTTAAGTTTTCTTCTTTGTGATCAGCGTCCTAATTCTTAATACCCACCTGCTAGTCTTCGTCTTAATATTTTTAGGAGAAATTAGGTGTTAATCTTATTTGAACTTGTCTGTAAATCTACTTTTAATCCCAGGGTAAGATATACTCACTTGCTGTAGAGGGTGGCTTATAAAACGTATTGTTAGCAAAAGGAAAACAAAGCAGATAGATAAGCAAAACAAAAATGTTGCATCTAACATTTGGGGAAAGGTTGTTGAGTCTTAGACAGGTTTTACTTTATTTATAAACTATAATGATTTTTTTATTGAGAGGGCAATCATAATTGTGAACAAGTAGTCAAGTACTCAATTGACACTGCAACCCACTTGGAAGGCATTTTATAGTTTGGAAAATCGACTCAGGGGACCTTATGATACTTGTTCCCTATGATTGACTTAATAGACTATTGATTTGTACAGGGGGAAATAATTTTTATCAGATTCAGTATGCATGCTAGTTGTTAATTACATTTTAATGTAATCAGACTCTATTCATGCCAAACTTTCTGTTTGACACTTTTCGTAATTAGCAACTGTAAGACCTAAGTTTTATTAAGAACTATTATTTTTCAATCCTACCCATGGAAATTTTCATACCTCGCCTGGCTTACGTATAAACACAACCGTCATTATTATTTTAAACTTGATAGCGATGTCAAGAAGACATCGAAATGTCGTTTGTAAAAGTTTATTTTTATTTTAAGGAAATGTATTCCTAAAGTTTCGCTTATTTTATCTTGTGACATTTTAATTGTTGTTTCACTGTTTCACTTCATTTGTGTACAACCAGAAATCTATAAGGATTCGTTTCAACCCTTATTTGTTTCCGGTACAACACAAACGATATATAGTTATCTACAGAGAAAATAATATAAGTTTTCATATTTTTAAATCAATCAGGGCTAAAGTATTTTATGATGGTAAAGTTTTACTTTATGTTTTTAAAGGGCTGATTCCTTGCCATGTATATTTATTTTTGGCGAACTCTTGTAAATAATCTCACTGTAGGTCAGTATTTATAATTCAACAAATGTTTTCTTAGAAACTGAACTGTTTTCAAGAGAGTGAAAGATTGTTGATTTTTTTTTCCTAAAAGAAATTGAAAGCATATTTTGTCTTAATATAATATATTTTTGAATCAGGGGAGTAATTAATTCCACTCGTGTCTCTTAACAGAAACATGAAAAATGTTTTATTTTTCATTTCTTTAATATTTTGTACAGTTGGAACATGGACTAACCTGGAATAAAACCTGGAATAAAACGTTAACGTTTGTTCATGGTTGGTTTCTTTATGGTTAAAACAGGAAATTTTTTTAGAGGAAAAGTTACTGTCAGTGGCATTTTACACGAAGGAAAAGTAAACCATTTTTTCGCGCCAAAAACCACGGCTGCAACATTGCACCCGTTAATTCCACTCGTGTCTCTTAACAGAAACATGAAAAATGTTTTATTTTTCATTTCTTTAATATTTTGTACAGTTGGAACATGGACTAACCTGGAATAAAACCTGGAATAAAACGTTTGTTCATGGTTGGTTTCTTTATGGTTAAAACAGGAAATTTTTTTAGAGGAAAAGTTACTGTCAGTGGCATTTTACACGAAGGAAAAGTAAACCATTTTTTCGCGCCAAAAACCACGGCTGCAACATTGCACCCGTTACATTTATTGTAAGGCGTTATTGTGTACTAAAAACAACTCGGGTAAACTTAACTGTTACGTTACAAAAATTGACGTTCTCTTACACAGGATGGGAGGAAGGTGAGTTGAGTTGCCTACAATCCGTTGAGATCTCACTCGTGGATAAGGCTGGTCAAGTGAGTCCACCTCATGTTGTATTACCGTTGACGGTTGAGCTTACGAAGCCTAGATTGTGCCATGATGCGCTGTACTTACGACTCGTGGATGCTGGAGAAGCCTTTCTCCTTGGATAGGGTAATGGACTTGCCTGGTATGTCTTCCTGGACTCTTATAAGACCGTCCTCGACAACAAGTCAGGTTACGACAACCTCTTGCTGCCTAAAGATAGCTGCACTTATTTCGGAATCCAGTTGGGCGGTTGGTTCTTTACCTACAGTACATTACCATTTGCTTTTGGATGGAAAATTTCTCTTTATGTAGATCACTCGACAGTCCTTATGGCATCGAATTTTCTGCGCTCCGAGAGTATTCCGTGCACGGCCTGTTGTGTGTTGATGACGGTCACAATGGATGGAAAAACCTAGGTCCACCGTAATAATTGTAAGTACATTGGCGAAAGGGAAGATATGTCGGTTGTACCGGTAGACTCTACGTGGTAAGCTACGAGCCTTTTTCCACTCTCTCGGATGAGATGGCGAGTGGAACAAGCGTCTAGGCCTAGCCAACCAGCGACCGACATAACGGTGAAGGATTTTCTTGAGGCTGAACTGGTAACTGCGGAACAGTTATAGGCAGGCAGGCTGGCTGCCCCGTTCTTTGTTGATAAGCTGACGTAATTACGTTTACACTTGGATGGAAAATTGCGAGACTCCAGGAAAGCGATTGACGGATTCGTGATAGCTCGCGATCAAGAATATTTTCAACTAGCCTTCTATAGGGGGGTGGGGGGGGGGGGGAGGGGTCGACCAGGAGACGCGACACATTAAAAGGCCTGAAATGCTCCGATTTCCCAATGATGACAGGTTTCTTTTCAACCACATTTTGGGGAAGACGTTGTGGAATGGGGACGAGAATGTGTGGTAAGGAGAAAAGCGGAAGCAGCAATCTTCCCTATTCGAGAGGCATCGAGCGCTATATCAGTCGGGAGAATACACCTTATTCATAAATAGCGGAACGCGCGGAAGAGTTTGGGTCGAGTGCATGAAAGCGAGGCGAGTGAGGCTTCGGCTTAGAACCAAAACAAAGAAAAGTATGGCGTATTTGATAATTCTTGAAATATCTCGTCGGTAAGAAAGCGATTCTTGGGTTTTGATGACTGCCATTGGAATCCCTGATTTGAAAACTGCATAAACGGTCGTATGGATGCGAAGTCAACACAAATCATGGAAACATTTCGTCGCAAAACCGCATCGATCTTCTTATAATCTCTTTACTGCCTTGTGTACAGTTGTTATCCGTATTACTATAGTATCGTTTTAATGGAAGACTTTGGGAGCTTGAAAAATATAGATATTATAGACACTATAGCGATTTTGCACGTCTCTGGATATGGAAAGTAAAAAAATCGCCAACATTGTGCGACTAGCGACTACGCAAACAGGTTAAAAATATTTCTGTTCAGTCTATCGTTTTACAAAACTTTCACCCACTAACCTCGGCATTCGAACCCGAGCATTCAAATGTATACACAATTTAAGAATCACAAATGGATCGGTATATATGGCATCAAAGGAGTGCTTAAAATTCTGAATTCAGCAAATGTATCGGAATATTTAAAATTGCAAGAATCTTACCGCTGTTAAATTTATTTCAATCTGAAAAGTTTAAAATTTGAAAGCTCGCTCTTTATACCCTATTTCTACTTTCCTTGGCTTTACTTCTTCTTCAATTGAAAGATTTGATACAAATATGGTCTATAAAGAATGATCAACCGTTGTGAACAACATTTTAGCTTATTAATGTGTTCGAAGACAAAATACTCAAGAAACCTTGTGTCTTTACATAATCGCGATTTTTGCTTACCGTATCGAGAGTACAGTGGAACCTCGATTTAACGAACCTCTATATAACGAAGTCCTCGATATAACGAACGATATTTTTCGTCCCAGTAATAGCAAAATATATGGAAAAGAACCTCGATATAACGAAACCTCGATATAGCGAACACATTTTGCCAGTCCCTTGGCCCTTCGTTATATCGAGGTTCCACTGTAGTGTTAAATTTTTTTTAACAGGCTGCATAGTCTTTTATATCGTGTTTCTTTCCTCTGCCTTCCTGCAAGCTTCTAGGGTCTTCCATAAAAAGGAAACTTGAAAGTAGTCTGGATTACAATTGTACACGAGCTGGCAGTGAAGAGACTGAGAGGATCGATGCGGTTTTCCGACGAAATTTTTTCCATGATTTGTGTTGAATTCGAAACCATACGGCCATATCTGCAGTTTACAAACCAGAGATTTCAATGACAGTCATCAAAACGTAAGAATCGCTTTCTAACTGACGATATATTTCAAGAATTATCAAATACTACTTCAATTCGCCATACTTTTCTTTGTTTTGGTTCGAAGCCGAAGCCTCACTCGCCTCGCTTTCATGTACTCGACCCAAACTCTTCCGCGCGTCCCGCCATTTATGAATAAGGTGTATAACTGCTGGTTTTGGCAAATCTTCGTTGAAGCACTCGAAGAATTTCCGAATTATTAAATCCAATCAAAAACTAGCACGAGCGTTAACGAGTACTCCGAAAGCAATCGCGCGTACAAATACGTCATGTTGCTGGGACGAAAACCGCGGGCTCAGTCACTTCCCGGAGAAGTGATGTCGCCATCTTGGCACTTGTTCCCCCGACTGATATGAGGGTTGCGCGCGAGATAAGGGTCACATCAGATCTGGGCATTAAGGACGCGATTAAAGAGTTACCTAAACGAAATGAAGGCAGATAGCGGCGAGACTCTCCATGGCTTTTGCTCTGGCTGTGCGATCACCTTAGCTCTAACAGGTGCGGATCTGGCCGAGGTTGTGGACCATGTTGACTGGACACGGCGAAACACAGCCCTATACTACATACAATGAGCCAAGATCTTAAAACCCAGCTGGGCTTCGGTACCGAGTCGACTAGTACATGGAAAGAAAAACCAATTGAAACGGTTTGTGTGTGTGTTCCCTGCGTAAAGCCATGGGAAGAGGTCGCATGAGGAGGGGCGTCTGGTGGCATGGTGGACAATATCCCCTACAAGCGTAAAAGGGTTCGGTCTCAGTTTTGTTTGGGGCGTTATGACTTGGCTTGTGGGTAGATTCCTTGAACAGCCTAGCGATGGCCTCCTTAGGAAGTTATTAACTGCGCTGCGCAGTTCTTGCTCTGCACGGGGTTTATTAACTGCGCTGCGCAGTTCTTGCTCTGCACGGGGTTTATTATTAACTGCGCTGCGCAGTTCTTGCTCTGCACGGGGTTTATTAACTGCGCTGCGCAGTTCTTGCTCAGCACGGGGTTTATTATTATTAACTGCGCTGCGCAGTTCTTGCTCTGCACAGGGTTTTTTTTGTCGGTGAGTAGACTGATGACCCCGCTCGGCCAATCCTCGAGTCACGCAACGTCACGAAGCTTTGGAAATTTTACGAAAATAAGGTCTTTACTTAGCATGTTTAATGTAAAATGTTCGATTTTTAAGTGTTTGACTCAACGAAAATACTAAATTTTCATGCTATGAAAGAAAAATATATTTTAGCGGACTTGATACTGTGCCTAAATACCATTACGTTCGTGTCAAAGAATGTGCTGACATGACAACTTTCACTTTTACAAGGCCTTGCTTGTGATCGGCCAGTCACGCAATGTTTTAAAGCTGTTATTCAGCTACTTATGTAAAATTTATGAATCCTTTGGTCTTCATTTAGCACGTTTAGTGTGAAATATTCAATTTGAAAGCGAAATGTATTTTTCTTTCTTCACTCTGCTAAAAACGGCTCAAGTGTTCTTCTCAAATTTGATTTAAATCTTTGCTTTAATATTCCATTCTAGGAACGATTGTTCAGTGTTTAAACATTAATTCAATACAACACTGGATGGATTAAAATAAATCGTCTGGCTTCACGGATCAGGATCGTGGGAATCTGGCTAGCATTAGCATACAAGAAAAATAATAAATTGCAGATGGAACTAGTCAACCATGAAATGTCACACAAGGTGTTCTCTTACCATCTGTTTGTCAGTCGCAACATTTTTTGAAAGAGAAATATAATTCAGCGGGCCAGAATCTGTAATGAAATACCATTACGTTGGCGTCAAAGAATGTGCTGACATGACAAGTTTCACTTTCGATCGGCTAGATCTTGAGTCACGTAATGTTTCAAAGCTGTTACCAGCTACCTTTTAAATCTTTGCGAATCCTTTGGTCTTTACTAAACAAATTAATTGCGAAGTATTTCTCTTTTAAGGGTAATCTTTTTTTTTGCCTGTGTCATTGAAAGGATTTTAAAGATATCAAGAAAAATTCCCTTCACAAACATGCCCTGACTTGTACCGCTTACGTCATTCGGTATGCTAGGGAATTACCCTCTGTGCTAGAAACAGCTTGGGAATTCGGCCAGAATTTGCCTATACTGTCGAAATTCTCACGGATACTTTCGTTCCTAACGTGAAGCCAGACGTACTTATGAATTGATCTTGCAGACCCAGGGGCAGTTGTTGTAAACTTTCGCCCGAAAAATCCCGTTATCCAGTTAAGCGATTTTTTGGTTTCTCGGATAAGGATCGTGGGTATTAAATTTGGCCAGCATTAGCAAATAAGAAAAATAATTAATTGCGGATGGAACTAGTCAACCATGAAATGTCACACAAGGTGTTTTCTAAACATTTTGTTTTTCAGTCGCGACATTGTTTGACGCGGGTATAGAGGATGGGTGGTGCATTTTTTATTCCCCCCACATGGCTCCCCAAGGGTGGTCACGTGACCAGCGCAGTTTTAAGCCCAGAGCTTCTTGTTATTATTATTTTGTTTTGTTTTGTCGGTGACCAGACGCAGACCTCCACTCGGTCGAGGTTATGTCACGCGATGTTTAGAAGCTATAAATCAGTAACAAATGGAAACAAATGGTTATTCTTTGTCTTTACAAAGAATGTTTAGTGTGAAATATTCGAATTTGAAGCCTTTGACTCATGAAAAATACTAAATTTCCACGCTTTCAAAGAGAAATATAATTCAGCGGGCCAGAATCTGTGAATAGATACCATTACGTTGGTGTCAAAGAA
Organism: Oculina patagonica; assembly: GCF_052425735.1. Classification (NCBI taxonomy): domain Eukaryota; kingdom Metazoa; phylum Cnidaria; class Anthozoa; order Scleractinia; family Oculinidae; genus Oculina; species Oculina patagonica. Next base: position 19,494,941 of record NC_135769.1, read on the forward strand.
TGTGCTGACATGACAAGTTTCACTTTCGATCTTCTAGACCTCGAGTCACGTAATTTTTCAAAGCTATTAATCAGCTACCTTTCAAATCTTTGCGAATCCTTTGGTCTTTACTAAACAAATTTATTGCAAAGTATTTCTCTTTTAAGCGTAATCTATTTTTAGGCTGTGTTATTGAAAGGATTTTAAAGATATGAAGAAAAATTCCCTTCACAAACATGCCCTGACTTGTACCGCTTACGTCATTTGGTAGGCTAGGGGAATACCCTCTGTGCTAAAAACGGCTTCAGCGTCCACGCGTGGGAATTCGGTCAGAATTTGCATAAAAGAAAAATAAATATAAAAACGCGTCTGGAACTAGTCAACCATGAAATGTCACACAAGGTGTCTTTTTTTATCATCATGTTTGTCACTCGCTACATTTTAACAACCGCCTATTGTAATACAGAAAGAGGGGCAAAAAATTTTGAATTGTTAAAGAGATTCAAAAATAATACTAACAGTCTAGAAACTAGATTGGGAAACATTGTCATTGAGCAAAATTTCAGTTCTGTGCATAATCTCGTTCCCACATCTCGCAGGTAGACAAGCCGGAAGGCGAGATCTGGCCAAGTAAGAAAATTCAATTTTTTTGATTGGCTGTTTCAAAGCATGGCTGTCACAGCGCTAAATTTGAACGTGCGATGCGGCCCCAAGGGAATTCAATGTCTGTTTTTTATGCAAATTATAGATCATGCACGCAATCATAATATATTCGTTTTTGAGACGTTTCGTTGTTTACAGTCGGCCTCAAAAGACAAGAAGATTTCGTTTTAGTTGTTTGTAGCATTATAAAGCTATTTCTGACGAATAACGATGTTTAAAAACAGAGAATCCGCCGTAAGAATATTTATGTTTGATTACGTGACCGGATCTAATTTGCATAAAATCTAGACATGTCTCGCCGCCAAATGAACATTTTTTTTAAATCAAATAAATATTTTTACCCGACCTAAAGCTTTCATGATTGCCTTCTGCTTAATTCTTTAGTAAAATACTCTGCTAGACATTATTCCATGAAAGACGAGAATGGTAAAGCATTCGTTATTCATTTGGTTGAGGATTGGATATTCATTTGATTGCCATTTTCTTACAATTGTCTAGGGCATGCGCAATTGACTCGCCTGCCACATTCCTGACAAGCAATCACGTGGTGCAAATCGGATTTGACCAGATCTCGCCTTCGGCTTCGCCCACGAGATCTGGGAACGAGATTATTCTGTGCAAAGAGAGAATACTATCGAAATTCTCACGGATACTTACGTTCCTGGCGTGAAGCCAGACGCCAGACGTAATGAAATCAATATTCGGGGTTTGTTTCGAAAGCGGGTGTTTTTTTTAGGGCGACCATAATTTGTTTGAGGCGGGTTAGGGTAGGGGGGGGGGGGTCAACTTTTATGGCAAAGGCTTTTTTTTCCACTGTCAGGATGTGGAATTTTTTATTTATTTATTTATTTATTTTATTTTTTCCCCATTTCACTTCAAGTTGTTCAATATTTTTTAGTTATCTTTTTTTCATTCCCCCGCCATGGCTCCCTTAGGGTGGTCACGTGACCAGCGCAGTTTTAAGCTCTAAGAGCTTCTTGTTATTTTTCGTTTTGTCGGTGACCTGTCCCAGACCTCCACTCGGTCGAGCTTGAAGTCACGAGATGTTTAGAAGCTACTGTACAAATCAGTAACAAATGGAAAAAGGTTCTCTTTTTTTGTCTATATAAAGTATGTTTATTGTAAACTATTCCATTTTGAGGCGTTTGGTTCATGGAAAACACTAAATTTCCACGCTTTCAAAGAGAAATATAATTTAGCGGGCCAGAATCTGTGAATAAATACCATTACGTTGGTGTAAAAGAATGTGCTGACATGACAAGTTTCACTTTCGATTGGCTAGAACTCAAGTCACGTAATGTTTTAAAGCTATTATAAGCTACCTATCAAATCTTTGCGAATTCTTTGGTCTTTACTAAACAAATTTATTGCAAAGTATTTCTCTTTTAAGGGTAATCTATTTTTTTGGGCCTGTGTCATTGAAAGGATTTTAGAGATAAAAAGAAAAATTCCCTTCACAAACATGCCCTGACTTGTACCGCTTACGTCATTCGGTATGGTACTGGGAAATACCCTCTGTTCTAAAAGCAGCTTCAGCGTCCGCACGCGGGAATTCGGCCAGAATTTGCATATAAGAAAAATTATAAATCGCAGCTAGAACAAGTCAACCATGAAATGTTACACAAAGTTTGTCAGACGCTGCATTTTTACAACCGCCTATTGTAATACGAAAACCGAAACAGGGTCAAATAAATTTTGAACTGTTGAAGAGGTTCAAAAATAGTACTAACTTTTCAGAAACTGCGAAACATTGTCATTGGGCCAGTTTTCAGTTTTATGTAAATAAGGAATACTGTCGAAATTCTCGCGGATACTTACGTTCCTGGCGAGAAGCCAAACGTTCTTAATTATGAACTGATCTTGCAGACCCAGGGGCAGTAGTTGTAAACTTTCGCCCAAAAAATCCCGTCGTCCCGATAAGCGATTTTTTGGTTTCACGGATCAGGATCGTGGGAATTAAATTTGGCCAGCATATAGATTAGCATATAAGAAAAATATTTAATTGCCGATGGAACTAGTCAACCATGAAATGTCACACAAGGTGTTTTCTTACCATTTTGTTTGTCAGTCGCAACATTATTAGACGCAGGCAAAGGGGATGGGGGGGGGTGCATTTTTTGTTCCCCCCCCCACATGGCTCCCCTAAAGTTCTTGCTCTGCACGTCCTTTTTTTTTTTTTTTTTTTTCTCAGCGACCAGACTGATGCCCCCGCTCGGCCAGGCTGGGGTCACGCAAGGTTTAAAAGCTAGAAAACACTTACTAATGGGAAATTTTCAAATGCTTTGGTCTTAATAAGCATGTTTAGCGTGAGATGTCCGATTTTGAAGCGTTTTATTCAAACAAAATTCTAAATTTTCATGCGTCGAAAGAAAAATATATTTCAGCGGGCCAGAATCTGTGAATAAATACCATTACGTTGGTGTTAAAGAATGTGCTGACATGACAAGTTTCACTTTCGATCGGCTAGACATCGAGTCACGTAATGTAAAGGGAATCCTTTGGTCTTTACTTAACAAATATATTGTGAAGTATTTCTCTCTTAAGTGTAATCTATTTTTTGGCTGTACCATTGAAAGGATTTTAGAGATATGAAGAAAAATTCCCTTCACAAACATGCCCTGACTTGTAACTCTTACGTCATTCGGTAGGCTAGGGAAATTCCCAATACCATTACGTTGTTGTCAAAGAATGTGCTAGCTGACATGACAACTCTCACTTTGACAACTTTGCGTATCCTCTGATCTTTTTCTCCTTTTTTGTCTTTCCAAAGACTGTTAAGTGTGAATTATTCGTTTTTGAAGCGTTTGACTCATGGAAAATGATAAATTTCCACGCTTTCAAAGAGAAATATAATTTAGCGGGACAGAATCTGTGAATAACTACAAATACGTTGGTGTAAAAGAATGTGCTGATATGACAAGTTTCACTTTCGAACGGCTAGACATCGAGTCACGTAATTTTTCATAGCTATTATTAGCTACCTTTCTTATCTTTGCGAATCCTTTAGTCTTTACTTAAAAAATTAAGTGTGAAGTATTTTGAAGCGTTTGAATCAAAGAAAATACTAAAATTTCATGCTTTAAAAGAAAAATTCGCTTTAGCGGGCAAGAATTTACATTTATTTACATTACGTTTGTGTCTTGGAATGTGCTGGCGTTAGCAAATTTTTACTTTTACAAGGCACTGATCGGCAAGAATCACGCAATGCTCGGAAAGGTTTAAATCTGCTACAAACGGAAACTAAACAAATCCTCTGGTCTAAACTTAGCATGTTAAGTGTGAAGTTTTCGACTTTTTAGCGTTATTTATTTTTGAAGCTGTGTCATCTAGAGGATTTCTGAAATCTGATGGAAAACCACTGAGACAAACATGCCCTAACTTGCAAGATTTACGTCATTGGTAAATTAATTCCCCGGGGAATTCCCATTCAGCAAAACACCGGTCTAGTGTTTTTCTCAAATTTGATTTAATTATTGGCTCCAATATTCCATTTTCGGAGCTGGTTATTCAATCTTTAAACGGTAATTCAAGACAACACTGGATGCTGATTTAAAAGATTTTTTTGTTTCACGGATCAGGATCGTGGGAATTTTAAAATTTGGCCAGCATTAGCATATAAGAAAAATATTTAATTTCGGATGGAACTAGTCAACCATGAAATGTCACGCAAGGTGTTTTCCTACCATCTTGTTTGTCAGTCGCAACATTGTTCGACGCAGGTAAAGGGGATAAGGGGGGGAGGGGTGCATTTTTTGTTCCCCCCCACATGGCTCCCCTAAAGTGCTCACGAGACCAGCGCAGTTGTAAGCTCTATGAGCTCTTGTTTTATCTCAGTGACCAGACTGATGCCCCCGCTCGGCCAGGCTGGGGTCACGCAAGGTTTAAAAGCTAGAAAACACTTACTAATGGGAAATTTTCAAATGCTTTGGTCTTAATAAGCATGTTTAGCGTGAGATGTCCGATTTTGAAGCGTTTTATTCAAACAAAATTCTAAATTTTCATGCCTCGAAAGAAAAATATATTTCAGCGGGCCAGAATCTGTGAATAAATACCATTACGTTGGTGTTAAAGAATGTGCTGACATGACAAGTTTCACTTTCGATCGGCTAGACATCGAGTCACGTAATGTAAAGGGAATCCTTTGGTCTTTACTTAACAAATATATTGTGAAGTATTTCTCTCTTAAGTGTAATCTATTTTTTGGCTGTACCATTGAAAGGATTTTAGAGATATGAAGAAAAATTCCCTTCACAAACATGCCCTGACTTGTAACGCTTACGTCATTCGGTAGGCTAGGGAAATTCCCAATACCATTACGTTGTTGTCAAAGAATGTGCTAGCTGACATGACAACTCTCACTTTGACAACTTTGCGTATCCTCTGATCTTTTTCTCCTTTTTTGTCTTTACAAAGACTGTTAAGTGTGAATTATTCGATTTTGAAGCGTTTGACTCATGGAAAATGATAACTTTCCACGCTTTCAAAGAGAAATATAATTTAGCGGGACAGAATCTGTGAATAACTACAAACACGTTGGTGTTAAAGAATGTGCTGATATGACAAGTTTCACTTTTGATCGGCTAGACATCGAGTCACGTAATTTTTCATAGCTATTATTAGCTACCTTTCTTATCTTTGCGAATCCTTTAGTCTTTACTTAAAAAATTAAGTGTGAAGTATTTTGAAGCGTTTGAATCAAAGAAAATACTAAAATTTCAAAAGAAAAATACGCTTTAGCGGGCAAGAATTTACATTTATTTACATTACGGTTGTGTCCTGGAATGTGCTGGCGTTAGCAAATTTTTAATTTCACAAGGCACTGATCGGCAAGAATCACGCAATGCTCCGAAAGGTTTAAATCTACTACAAACGGAAACTAAACAAATCCTCTGGTCTAAACTTAGCATGTTAAGTGTAAAATGTTCGACTTTTTAGCTTTACAAATTTTTGGAGCTGTGTCATCTAGAGGATTTCTGAAATCTGAAGGAAGACCACTAAGACAAACATGTCCTGACTTGCAAGATTTACGTCATTGGTAAATTAATTCTCCGGGGAATTCCCATTCAGCAAAACACAGGTCTATAGTGTTCTTCTCAAATTTGATTTAATTATTTGCTCCAATGTTCCATTTTCGGAGCTGGTTATTCAATCTTTAAACGGTAATTCAAGACAACACTGGATGCTGATTTAAAAGATTTTTTTGTTTCACGGATCAGGATCGTGGGAATTAAATTTGGCCACCATTAGCATATAAGAAAAATATTTAATTTCGGGTGGAACTAGTCAACCATGAAATGTCACGCAAGGTGTTTTGTTACCATCTTGTTTGTCAGTCGCAACATTGTTCGACGCACGTAAAGGGAATAAGGGGTGGGGGGTGCATTTTTTGTTCCCCCCACATGGCTCCCCTAAAGTGCTCACGAGACCAGCGCAGTTGTAAGCTCTAAGAGCTCTTGTTTTTTTTCTCAGTGACCAGACTGATGCCCCGCTCGGCCGGGCTCGGGTCACGCAAGGTTTAAAAGCTAGAAAAAACTTACCAATGGGAAATTTTCAAATGCTTTGGTCTTAATAAGCATGTTTAGCATGAAATGTCCGATTTTGAAGCGTTTTACTCAAAGAAATTTCTAAATTTTCATGCGTCAAAAGAAAAATATATTTCAGCGGGCCAGAATCTGTGAATAAATACCATTACGTTGGTGTAAAAGAATGTGCTAACATGACAAGTTTCACTTTCGATCGGCTAGACCTCGAGTCACGTAATTTTTCAAAGCTATTATCAGCTTCCTTTCAAATCTTTGCGAAGCCATTAATCTTTCCTTACAAAATTCAGTGTGAAGTATTTTGAAAAGTTTGAATCGAAGAAAATACTAAAATTTCACGCTTTAAACAAATACGCTTTAGCGGGCAAGAATTTACATTTATTTACATTACGTTTGTGTCCTGGAATGTGCTGGCGTTAGCAAATTTTTACTTTCACAAGGCACTGATCGGCAAGAATCACACAATGCTCTGAAAGGTTTAAATCTGCCACAAACGGAAACTAAACAAATCCTCTGGTCTAAACTTAGCATTTAAGTGTGAAATGTTTGACTTTTTAGCGTTATTTTTTTTTGGAGCTGTGTCATCTGGAGGATTTCTGAAATCTGATGGAAAACCACTGAGACAAACCCTGACTTGCAAGGGTTACGTCATTGCTAAATTAATTCCCCGGGAAATTCCTATTCAGCAAAACACAGGTCTAGTGTTTTTCTAAAATTTGATTTAATTATTTGCTCCAATATTCCATTTTCGGAGCTGGTTATTCAATCTTTAAACGGTAATTCAAGACAACACTGGATGCTGATTTAAAAGATTTTTTTGTTTCACGGATCAGGATCGTGGGAATTAAATTTGGCCAGCATTAGCATATAAGAAAAATATTTAATTTCGGATGGAACTAGTCAACCATGAAATGTCGCGCAAGGTGTTTTCCTACCATCTTGTTTGTCAGTCGCAACATTGTTCGACGCAGGTAAAGGGGATAAGGGGGGCGGCGCATTCTTTGTTCCCCCCACATGGCTCCCCTAAAGTGCTCACGAGACCAGCGCAGTTGTAAGCTCTAAGAGCTCTTGTTATTATTATTATTATTTTTTTTTTAGTTTTGTCGGTGACCAGACGCAGACCTCCACTCGGTCGAGGTTATGACACGCGATGTTTAGAAGCTATAAATCAGTAACAAATGGAAACAAATGGTTATTCTTTGTCTTTACAAAGAATGTTTAGTGTGAAATATTCGAATTTGAAGCCTTTGACTCATGAAAAATACTAAATTTCCACGCTTTCAAAGAGAAATGTAATTCAGCGGGCCAGAATCTGTGAATAGATACCATTACGTTGGTGTAAAAGAATGTGTGGCATGACAAGTTTCACTTTCGATTGGCTAGAACTCAAGTCACGTAATGTTTTAAAGCTATTATAAGCTACCTATCAAATCTTTGCGAATTCTTTGGTCTTTACTAAACAAATTTATTGCAAAGTATTTCTCTTTTAAGGGTAATCTATTTTTTTGGGCCTGTGTCATTGAAAGGATTTTAGAGATAAAAAGAAAAATTCCCTTCACAAACATGCCCTGACTTGTACCGCTTACGTCATTCGGTTGCTAGGGAAATACCCTCTGTTCTAAAAACAGCTTCAGCGTCCGCACGCGGGAATTCGACCAGAATTTGCATATAAGAAAAATTATAAATCGCAACTAGAACAAGTCAACCATGAAATGTCACACAAAGTTTGTCAGACGCTGCACTTTTACAACCGCCTATTGTAATACGAAAACCGAAACAGGGTCAAATAAATTTTGAACTGTTGATGAGGTTCAAAAATAGTACTAACTTTTTACAAACTGCGAAACATTGTCATTGGGCCAGTTTTCAGTTTTATGTAAATAAGGAATACTGTCGAAATTCTCGCGGATACTTACGTTCCTGGCGTGAAGCCAAGCGTTCTTATGAACTGATCTTGCAGACCCAGGGGCAGTAGTTGTAAACTTTCGCCCGAAAAATCCCGTCGTCCCGATAAGCGATTTTTTGGTTTCACGGATCAGGATCGTGGGAATTAAATTTGGCCAGCATATAGATTAGCATATAAGAAAAATATTTAATTGCCGATGGAACTAGTCAACCATGAAATGTCACACAAGGTGTTTTCTTACCATTTTGTTTGCAGTCGCAACATTATTAGACGCAGGCAAAGGGGATAAGGGGGGGGGGGGGTGCATTTTTTGTCCCCCCCCCCACATGGCTCCCCTAAAGTGCTCACGAGACCAGCGCAGTTGTAAGCTCTAAGAGCTCTTGTGTTTCTTCGTAGTTTTGTCGGTGACCAGACGCAGACCTCCACTCGGTCAAGCTTGAAGTCACGCGATGTTTAGTAGCTACAAATCAGTAACAAATGGAAACATTTTCTTTTTTTTTGCCTTTACAAAGAATGTTTTGTGTGAGATATTCGACTCTGAAGCGTTTGACTCATGGAAAATACTTAATTTCCACGCATCAAAGAGAAATATAATTCAGCGGGCCAGAATCTGTGAATAAATACCATTACGTTGGTGTAAAAGAATGTGCTGACATGACAAGTTTCACTTTCGATCGGCTAGAGCTCTAGTCACGCATTGTTTTAGAGCTATTATAAGCTACCTTTCAAATCTTTGCGAATCCTTTGGTCTTTACTAGACAAATTTATTGCGAAGTATTTCTTTTTTAAGGGTAATCTATTTTTTGGGCCTGTGTCATCTAAAGGATTTTAGAGATATGACAAAAATTCCTTTCACAAACATGCCCTGACTTGTATCCAGGGGGGGGGGGGGGAAGCAACTTCCCATACATTCTCTTATATGAAATCTGAGCGATGCTCTCACAACTTGCAAAGCAATCATCGGGGCGGTAGTCAGCGGATGTCTCTAAGGCGCATGAGCAGCTCCTTTCTTTGTGAACTTGCCAAAACAAAAACATGGGACCAGTGAGAGAGTTCGATTTTTTTTATATATGTAGTAATAAAAAAGACTTTCTAAGTTTTGACTTTAAAGCGGCGAAAATTTCTCCGGAAAGGTTCTTGGTGTCAATATGTGGTGTTTGTTATGAAATAAAACCATCACGGGAATGGTAATGAAAACGTGGCGATCGAATATTCCCGCGCTGGTCGGAGCTATTGTTCTTGCTCTATTGTTTGAGGTTGTTTGTTGACTTGGTCTTTCTTTGTTTTACTTCATTTACAATCCCCATGTGGGCCAGTTGAAAATCGTGGTACAAAAATGTCAAACATTTGCATTTCAGCACTGAAAAGTAGCACGGCATCACAAAATTCTGCGTTCTTAAAACTACACGACGATGACGAAATTTTCGGATTTAAACACGCTGCTTTTAGATTTTTAGTTAAGAAAATTGAACCCCTTTATAATAAGTGATTCCACGACATAGCAGCTTCCATTTCGCGGGAAAAGATTGCCTGTTGCATCATCGTCCAAAAACCGCTGACTACATCGTGAATTGATCGCTTTGCAAGTTGTGAGAGCATCGCTACTCGGTCCCAGACCTCGTTTCTTCCCCCCCCCCCCCTTCCTGCTTGTATCGCTTACGTCATTCGGTATGCTAGGGAAATTACCCTCTGTGCTAAAAACAGCTTCAGCGTCCGCGCGTGGGAATTCGGCCAGAATTTGCATATATGAAAAATTAGGAATAGCGGCTGGAACAAGTCAACCATGAAATGTCACACAAAGTTTGTCAGTCGCTGCATTTTTACAACCGCCTATTGTAATACGAAAACCAAATAGGGGCAAAAATAATACTAACAGTATAGAAACTACAAAACATTGTCATTGGGTCAGTTTTCAAAGAGAAATATAATTCAGTGGGCCAGAATCTGTAAATAAATGCCATTACGTTGCTGTCAAAGAATGTGCTGACATGACAAGTTTCACTTTCGATCGGCTCAAGTCACGTAATTTTTCAAAGCTATCCAGCCTCCTTTGAAATCTTTGCGAATCCTTTGGTCTTTACTTAAAGTCTGTGAAGTATTTTGAAGCGTTTGAATCAAAGAAAATACTAAAATTTGATGCTTTAGCGGGCAAGAATTTACATTTATTTACATTACGTCTGTGTCCTGGAATGTGCTGGCGTTAGCAAATTTCTACTTTCACAGGGTATCGATCGGCAAGAATCACGCAATGCTCTGAAAGGTTTAAATCTGCTACAAACGGAAACTAAACAAATCCTCTGGTCTAAATTTAGCATGTTAAGTGTGAAATATTTGACTTTTTAGCGTTATTTATTTTTGGAGCTGTGTCAGCTATAGGATTTCTGAAATCTGATGGAAAACCACTGAGACAAACATGCCCTGACTTGCAAGGGTTACGTCTTTGGTAAATTAATTCCCCGGGGAATTCCCATTCAGCAAAACACAGGTCTAGTGTTCTTCTCAAATTTGATTTAATTATTTGCTCCAATATTCCATTTTCGGAGCTGGTTATTAATCGGGCGGGGCCTGGGCCCGATTCATAATCTGCACGGAATTTTTTTTTTTTTTTTTTGTCGGTAAATCGATCCAGACCTACGCGGCCCAGCCGGCTCTTCTGTCACGGTCACGCAAGATTTAATATTTAATAGTGATCAGCTGATCACTCGCGTTTAACATGAACACTCTGCTCTCTGAAATGTATAATTTTGTTTCATTCCATATTTTACAAGAAGAAAAGGCTGAACATAATCACATAGCGAAAACAAAGACCGCTTGGACATGTCCAAGCTATTTAAAACTACCACTACGTCGGACCCATGTCACGCTATCTCTCGCTTGTAGCTATAAATAATCATTCACCTATTTTCTGTTTGAATACTCTGCGCTCTGCTTGTGTGAAATATTTATTATTGTGTGTCAAGCGAGTACAAGTCGTACAATTTACCCGGAACGTGTTAAATATTGCAAAACGACGACTTATTTTCTGGATATCCCAATTTTTGTTTTGAGTTTACGGCATTTTGAGAATCAAAATGTTATCGAAACGCTATCGAAACGTAAGTTGCAAGCTCAGCAAGAATGTGTCAAAGCACGGGATACACGTCATCGCACCAGGGGAATTACCAAAAGCTTGTCGGAAGACGCTAAACGGAGAAACACAATGGGATGGCCTTAATCTACTCTTTATTTTGGGTTTATTTTATTGAACATTCGGAACAAAATAAATATTTGCATGCGTAAGCAGGCATTTTTCCGGCTAGGCATGTGGTTTTAAAAAGCAAAAGATGACGTGGTAAGGAAATTCATGTCGCGTTCACTCCGTGACTAACGCAAACACGACTTGTGTGTTTCTCAAGTGACTGCTTTTCTAAAGATTTTACTGTGCGGCACCGTGCCTTTAAGCCAAAGCACTGAAATAGGTCAGGTGGTCAAACCCGCACGATTATAAACTGCTTGCAGTTCTTGTTCAATCTTTAAACGGTAATTCAAGACAACACTGGATGCTGATTTAAAATATTTTTTTGTTTCACGGATCAGGATCGTGGGAATTAAATTTGGCCATCATTAGCATATAAGAAAAATGTTTAATTTCGATTGGAACTAGTCAACCATGAAATGTCACGCAAGGTCTTTTCTTTTTTCTTTTCGCAACATTGTTCGACGCAGGTAAAGGGGATAAGTGGATAGGGGTGCATTTTTTGTTCCCCCCACATGGCTCCCCTAAAGTGCTTACGAGACCAGCGCAGTTGTAAGCTCTAAGAGCTCTTGTTAGTATTGGGGGAGACTGGTAGACAGAAAGGCACTGACTGACACTAAGGAACGGGAGCCAAATTTATCCCAAATCTGATTGCGATGCAACAATGGATGCCCTCCAAACTTGCCAGGAATCGCAATTTTTTTAGACTTTCGTAAAGCTTTTGACACTATAGAATGGAACTACTTATCTTCCGCAATCAAACTCTTCAATTTCGGCCCGGATATCCAAAGATGGATAGAAGGTATCTACCACAACGTGTCTAGTTGTGTCCTGAACAACGGCCACGCTTCGCCCTTTTTCCAACTACAGCGAGGCGTCAGGCAAGGATGCCCATTATCAGGTCTTCTCTTCGTGATCGGTATTGAGCTTTTGGCGAAAGCCTTGAAAAACAACAAAGACATTAAAGGGATTACTATTGGTGGAAAGGAAATAAAGGTGACTCAATTTGCAGATGACACAACAGTATTTGTAAGTGACAATCGCTCCGTAACCAATCTATTGAAACTTCTACACAAATTTAAACTCGCCTCTGGTTTAGAAATTAAACACGAGCAAAACAGAAGCAATGTGGCTCGGGACTTGGAGAAACAGGACCGATACGCCATATATAATTTTAAATGGCCGCAAGAACCGATTCAAGCCCTCGGCATTTTCTTTTCCTATGACTCTGAAGCGGCAAATAACCTGACAAAATTAGCAAGCTAGAAAACACCCTTAAAAGTTGGAAAAGAAGGAAGCTCACCCTCCACGGCAGAATCAAAATAGTAAAAACTCTTGGTTTGTCAAAGCTAATTTATAACACCTCTGTGCTCGAAATTCCGGATTTTTATGTGAAAGAGATTAACAAAATTTCGTTTAATTTTATATGGAAAGGAAAACCGCCAAAAATAAAAAGAAAGACAATAATAGGAGACATAAGTCACGGAGGCCTTAGAATGTTGGATTTTGAACTAATGGACAAAGCACTCAAAATAGCTTGGATTAAGAGACTAACCGACGACGATGACCCCGCATGGAAAGTAATTCCAGAATTCGCCACTGCCCACTACGGGGGTTTGTCTTTCCTGACAAAATGCCAGTACGACACTAAGTATCTCAACCTAAATAACCTCCCCCCTTTTTATCACACTTAACTTAAGAATTGGCAGGAATATAATTCTTTTAAATTTGCAGAAGACCGTCATATCCAAGGCGAAATTATATGGAACAACCGTCGCATCCTGATTGGAGGTCAGCCAATTTTTAACAAACCCTTATTTCAAGCTCGGATCACACGGATTAAAGATCTTCTAAAAGACGATAATACATTCCTTTCACTAGAAGAAATCAAACGCAAAGTGAACAATAAAATCCCGTTCACACTCTATCACGGCCTCATCGCTGCTATTCCATCAGAATGGAAGCAAAAATTGAAACAAAACAACTTACCCCAAACCACCCCTCCCCAAGACCTTCCATCAACACGAACGGCCTACGCCACACCCCTTAGCAACAATGTAGATCCACCGACTTCAGAGAATAGAATCCTAAATTATGGTTTCACCAAAGAAAGCATCCACAATGTGTACTCATTGCCTTTCCTAATAACTAGAGATTCTAAATTAATTGCTTTCCAGTATAAAATAATTCACCATATTTTACCTACCAGATCCAGCCTTTTTCGAGCTGGCATTGTTGAAAGCGATATTTGTACTTTATGCGAAACTGAAAAACAAACAATAAGCCACTTACTGTACCAATGCACTGTATCTAAAGCTTACTGGAATAGATTCACGTGCTGGTGGCACTCGAAATTTAAACAGACTATCACTCTGACTGAATCCGCTGTCCTATACGGTTGGCTTCAGGACATCCAAAACAAATAGGCACTTAATGTCACCCTTCTTATTGCCAAATACCACATTTTTGCGACGAGTTCATGTGTCGGCAACTTATGTTTTGAAAGCTTTCTTCTCCGCCTCCAAGACAAACTCGACATTTTAAAACAAAGTCATATCGCCCAAAAGAAGTTGCACTTGTTTTTGAAAATATGGGGAAAACTGATTTGAATCAAATCTATAGATCGAAAAAACAAAACAAAAGCAATTTTAGTTATCTATTTAAAAATACCTATGAAATGAACTATATTTAAAGCCTAATTTATTTTTTGCTTAGTTTACTGTAAGTTTAGTTCTCTTTTGTATTTGCAAGTCTTTTTAGTTCTGTAATACCTATTTTTTTCTTTATAACGTCTGCGTTGCAACCGGTTTTTTTCATCCACTGTAAGTTTTGTTCACTCTAGTACTGTAAATCTTGTAATTTTGTAATACCTACTATTTCTTCTTTTGTAACGTCCGCTTTGCTACCGTTAAGTTAACTGTTTAATTAAGTTTTGTTCTCTTTTTGAATTGTAACTTTTGTAATTGTAGTGTGAAGTCATGTAACCTTTGTGTGAGCAATAATAATAAAAAAAAAAATAAAAAAACAATGGATGCCCTGTGGAATCACTCTGCATATTGTTTCCTCTGCCGCAGATAAAGTGACCAGCCAAAGTTTTCAAAGGACTCTCTGTTTATTCATCAGTGTCGGTAACACAAAGTCTTTCGAAACCTGACAGTAACGATAGTTAGATGGTTAATGATTAGCTTACAATTATTCAATACATTCACAAAGATAGTTACCCGATGGCTTCACTACGAGCTTTAACGGCAGGAAAAGCGTCTGAGCCGGAGTTTGATCTTTCCGTTTGGATCTTAATTAACGACTATGACGTAAGCGAGTTAATTAGTGATTATGATGTTAATAAATGCACTTAATTTCGTTCACCGACGAAACACTCCCCCCTCTCTTGTTATAGTCTTTAGGCTAAGTCGCCCACTATCATTAAAAGGTAAAGTCATTGTAAGTCTATCGAGTTATTTGTAAAGTCATTGTAAGTTTATCGAGTTCTTTGATTTGCTTTATTTTGTCTCGTCCTTATTGTTCGCTTGGGCGTGGTCCACCGGAACGACGATTACAAGACGTTGAACAGGCCGTTCCACGGTTACGAATCCCCGACCAGCGTATGTCCTCACCGGTTCATTTGGCTTTGGGTTCTTGTACTGAACTTCAACTTTTCGTACTTTCCCATCTTTGCTTTCATGAGCTTTGGTGACTCGTCCAAGTTTCCAGTTTCCCCGGATCTGGTTTGAATCCTGTATCAAGACGATGTCTCCAACTTTCACGTTGCGATGTGAGGTGTGCCACTTTTGGCGGACTAGTAAGCTGGGGAAGAAGTCGCGCGTCCATCTTTTCCAAAACCCATTGACAATGTTTTGCACGAATTCGAAACGATGACGAGGATTTGCACTCTCTCTGAATGGGCCGCTTGGCACTCTTGGGGTGGATCTCCCGAGCAAAAGGTCGTTTGGGCACAGGTATGCTCCGTCATCAGTCGTCGTGGGGTGCCTTCCTATAGGTCTTTCGTTAACGAGATTAGCGGCTTCAAAGCATATAGTTTGAAGCTCGGAAAAAGTAAGCACGTTTTCTCCGATTGCTAACGTTATAGCTCTTTTGATGGATTTGATCAATGCTTCTGATATCCCGTTTTGCCAAGGGGCATCGGCGGGGATGAACTCCCACTGGAAACCCTCAGTTACTCCAAATTCGTTAAGATCTTGCCAGTTCCAGCTCTTGGTCATCATCTGCAATTCCTGATTAGCCGCTACCAGCTGCGGTCCGTTATCAGAGTAAAGTTTAGCTGGATAACCTCTCAGTGATACGAATCTTCGTAAAACAAGCAGAAATTTCTCCGTACTGTAGTCAGGAGCCAGATCCACGTGTACCGCTCTTGTGCTCATACAGTTAAACAACACTCCATAGCATTTTCCTGTGGTCCGCTTCTTTACTTCATCTCGTATCTTGAAGGGTCCAAACAAATCTATAGCGGTGTTGTGCCAAGGTGGAGATGGCTTAAGTCTCTCTAGGGGTAGGTTTCCCATTGCTTGCTCGCTCGGCTTAGCATCTAGTATCCTGCATGTCATACAATTGAACTTGATGGATTTTACCATGTTGTGTACCTTGGGTATCCAGAAGCGGGTGCGAATTTTACTGACTGTCGTCGCTACTCCGTGATGTCCTCTACGGTGTATGTATTCCGCGTAGAGTCGCGTAAAATGGTGTCCATAGCGTAGTAGGATTATTTCGCTTTTATCGTAGCTCATCTCAACCCATTCTCGAGCTCGGTTTCCGACCACGATTGTTCCATCTTCTCGCATCCTTGGGCTGAGCCGTTTGAATCTCCCCTTTTGGATGGCTGGATGAATAAGTTTCTGACAGTCTTGAATCCAAAATCTTTCCGCGTCACTTATGTCAGAAGGAGTTAATGGTCGGACTGCGCTTTTAAGTGATGGCTTAGGATCGTGCTTATACATGGCAAGCACTCTTCCTGTCACCCGCAACAATCTTGTATAGCCGGAATACTTGTGGATATTCATCCTTCCTGCTAGGGTGTCTACGATCTTAGCATCTGCCACCATCGTCGTTTTCAGTTTATCAGGTAACTCCTGCGTTATGGACACTTTGCTGATTGGCCATTGAGATTCCGGTAGCTGTAGAAAGCTAGGGCCTCTCTGCCTAGCACTGTCGTGGTCAATTTCTTTCGACGTCTTTCCGCGAGTTATCCAGTCAGCGATATTATGTTTACTCTCAATCCAATACCAATCTTTAGGGTCCGTCCCCTCTTGGATTTCTCCTACACGTGTGGCGGCGAAGGAGTTAAAGCCATACGATTGCTTCTGGATCATGCCGTATACTATCTGCGAATCGACGATGTGGTAGAATTTTGAGAACTGGTATCGAGATTCTCTTTGGAGGAAATTCTTAAGCCTTTTGCTCAAGACTGCAGCACACAGCTCAACTCGATCTATCGATACTTTCTTGTTCGGGGCAAGGCGATTCTTTGACATTATCAATCTGCTGTCATATTTCCCTTCTGGTAGGCTCCACCGCGCGTATGCGCAGGCGCCATACTAGTTGTCCGACCCGTCGCTAAAGATTATGAGCACTGGTTGATGCGAAGCTACATTCGATGGCTTTAGGCATCTTGGGAACATTACTCTATCCATCCCGCGGAGGTCTCTGAAAAACGTAATCCATTCGCGCATATATTTCTCGGGGATGGGGTCGTCCCAGTCTAGTTTCTCTTCACTTGTCCACAATTGTCTCATCAGGATCTTGGCCCTAACCGTAAAGGGGGCGGCGAGTCCCATTGGATCATATACTCTATTTATTTGCGACAATATCATTCTCTTGGTTAGTTTTG
Organism: Oculina patagonica; assembly: GCF_052425735.1. Classification (NCBI taxonomy): domain Eukaryota; kingdom Metazoa; phylum Cnidaria; class Anthozoa; order Scleractinia; family Oculinidae; genus Oculina; species Oculina patagonica. The sequence goes on from NC_135769.1 coordinate 19,512,106, forward strand.
TCGGCATTTTATCGTCTTGCAGGGCAGGATTTTTTCCGTCCGGTGTCTTTGTGGAAAATGTTAGGTTGACTTTGAATTGGAGTTGGTCTTTAATTGGGCTCCAGATAACTCCTAGTACCTTTTCTGTGGACGTAGCGATTTCATCGAGTGACAGGGATTTCTCACACGTCATGGGGTCGTTTGACAACGACCAACCTTTAATCTTGAATCCGCCTTTATTTAGCAACTTTTCGATCTCGCTGGTAACTCGATTCGCTTCGCTTTCGTCTTTAACACTGTCTATGATGTCGTCCATGTACGAGTTATGGATTATGATCTTTGCGGCTTGGGGATGAGCAAACAATAAGGCAAAGGCTGAAAGACTTCACGGCACCCCGTTGGAGCTCACCCTTGTTAAGGTTGGCGCGGATGAGGAGAAGATATCATCCAGAAAATACCAGCTCCCATTAATTGACGTCCAAGGAAAACGAATCCTTTTCGAAGTATACGGGATCGAGAAAATAACATCTAATATTCAAAGCGTCAACGTGGACAACATATCGCATCTCTTCAGCGTCCCCAGCGACGACATTCAGAGACCTACGGGAACTGTCGATGTCTTAATTGGATATGAATATGCAGGATTCCATCCGGAGAAAGAACAGAGCGCAGAACATCTTTTACTATTAAGGAATCGGTTTGGACGCTGCATCGGGGGAACCCACCCTTCCATCAGAGAAATGACGGAACGACCTAAACTTGACAAGGTTCATCATACCAGAAATGTTAAGATAGACGACTTCTACAACGTAGAGCAGTTGGGAGTCGAGTGCACGCCACGATGTGGAGGATGTAAATGCGGAAAGTGTCCGCCCGGCGGGAAGGATTACACCCTCAAAGAAGAAAGGGAGTTGCAGTTGATCGAAGGAAAACTTCAATTCAGTGAGCAAGAGAATGCTTGGGTAACAGAGTACCCTTGGATCAAAGATCCGTACTTGCTACCAAACAACAGAAGGGCCGCGTTTGGAAGACTCGTCTCCACTGAGCGACGGCTCGGGCGGAATCCCCAGCATGCGAAAGTTTATCAACAGCAGATAGAAGACATGATTGAAAGAGGAGTCGCCAGAAAGTTAACAAAGGAGAACTTGACTCATATGAGGGTCCGATCCATTACATCTCTCACCATGATGTTTTAAAACCAGATTCAAAATCTACCCCAGTAAGGATTGTATTCAACAGCAGCGCGAATTACATGGGTCATGTGTTGAACGACTACTGGGCAAAGGGACCAGACCTCTTGAACAATCTTCTAGGGATCCTTATAAGGTTCCGAGAGAATGAAGTAGCCTTTATCGGTGACGTCAGGAAGATGTACCATACTGTTAAAACGAAGACCGTAGAACAGCATACGCACCGCTTTCTCTGGCGAGACATGGATTGTTTCAGAGACCCTGATACCTATGTTATACAACGCGTCTCGTTTGGGGACAAACCATCAGGTACGATAGCAACTGTTGCAATGAGAAAAACAGCTGAGATGGGAAGTAACGATTATCCCCAAGCCGCAAAGATCATAATCCATAACTCGTACATGGACGACATCATAGACAGTGTTAAAGACGAAAGCGAAGCGAATCGAGTTACCAGCGAGATCGAAATTTCGTCAGCATCGATGTGATTCTCCAGTTGTTCTACAAGTTCGTTGTATTTGCCTTGAACGATTGCAATCCATTTTATTTCCGTTTCTGCTGATTGCCTGTCCAACAATTCAAGTAGCTTGTCATGGGCCATTTTGCATTGGCTAAATGTATCCCCCAATTGGCTCTGGAGCTTCTTCATGAGCGAAACCGAGATCCTTTCGCCCTCTAAGGTATGTGCAGTACTATCACATAAAGTGTCGAATATCGCGCGCGCAGTTTCTCTCTTCACAAAGGCTTGTTCCGCCGCCCTTTGTATCTGCTCGCGCTCCTTTCTGTTCGATTCTTCGCGATTCTCTTCGGCGCGCGCTCTGGCTTCTGAAACCCTGATATCATTTACGTAGTCTATTTTCAAGGCGGTTGCCTGGACGAACAGGTCTTGAAGTTCGGTGATCCAGCTGTCTGTGGCTTCTGCCTCTTCATCTGTGAGATGCATTACGTAAATGTCGTGCTTACCTTCTAGAATGGCCCACGCCTCGGTAAGCTGAGCGTAGTTGAGTTCTACGACTTCGATACCTCTTCTGTCAGCGGTCGACTTCAGAAGTTCGTTCCGTTTGCGTGTGAATCGTGCTTTCGCCGATCGTCTGATACTCTTGGCTTCTTCTGCCATCCTGGTCCGGGCGATGAAGTATGCGGGTTTCGAATGTTTCCTCTGCCGCAGATAAAGTGACCAGCCAAAGTTTTCAAAGGACTCTTTGTTTATTCATCAGTGTCGGTAACACAAAGTCTTTCGAAACCTGACAGTAACGATAGTTAGATGGTTAATGATTAGCTTACAATTATTCAATACATTCACAAAGATAGTTACCCGATGGCTTCACTACGAGCTTTAACGGCAGGAAAAGCGTCTGAGCCGGCGTTTGATCTTTCCGGTTGGATCTTAATTAACGACTATGACGTAAGCGAGTTAATTAGTGATTATGATGTTAATAAATGCACTTAATTTCGTTCACCGACGAAACACATATGTTAAACCAAAGCATATTAGATTCGTACATATGAATAAATTATTACTTTGGCTCAACTGCAGTGTGGCGGGGGATCGTGCGGGTTTGGGGTGATGTAGTCCAGTCTCTGAACTCTCTCTTCCGCGCGCCCTTTATAAGGGGTTCAACCCCTATAATAGGGGCGCGCAAGAGAAGAATTCAGGGACTGGACTAAGGGTGATGGGGTATTAACGGGCAAGTCCTTGGAAATGGATGGAGTGTGGAATAGTTTTCTTTTGCTGTAAAAATCCGCCTCTGCCACTTCGAAATAAAGAAACATTGAAATTTAGTTTTGAACGTTTATTTTAGTGCTTCATGTCAATTTTCATTCATACTTTGACGTAGCCGTAACCACATTTCAATCAAATAATAAATCTTAAATCTGAAAATGATAAAATAATCAATTTAAAATTTGTTTGACGGAGGAAACAGGTGAGGCCAATTCAGTGCAACAAATGCATCTTTAGCCAATCAGGAGAAAGAAATCAAAGCAAAATGCCCTTTGTCTAAACCAATCATCATTTTCTTTTGAGTGATTTTGTCGTCTATGTGATGAGACTGTAATAGTCTAACTCTTTCTGTTAAAATCATTAAGTGCTACCGACTGGAATTTTCGAGAAAAAAATTTCAAAACTCCTAATTCGCACTTCTTCATATTCAGTCAAAAGAAACCCTTTGGTGAACTATTTACGAAAATGACATTTAAAATTTTCAAAGGGTTTTTATATTTGAGAAAATCGGCAAAAGGTTAAAAGGCCGTTTTCGCGTCCCCGCCGCCATAAATTTTGTCGAATTTTTGTGGGTATTCAAAACACTCGTACGGAAAGAAGGTTGAACGTATGAAATTTATCTTTGGCAGGTATGCGGGGCATCCAATATACTATACAGAAACCTAAAAATATTGCAAAACGATGCAATTAAACAGATCTTTTTTAAAGCCCGAAAATTGGTATTTTGAGCACTTTGGTAAACACTTGAAACAAGGGTAACTTTGGTGGCAAAAATCGTGTCCTGGTACATCGAAATAGATGGGCGTCAACTACTATTATGGTGCTGTAACATATAAAAAATCCAGCCCGGGTATGCCTGCCCATATGTAGCAATATTTAATCCTTGTTTATTTACATTAAATTTAAACTTCCTTTCCTTTAAATTTAAACTTCATGTCCAAAATTTATTTCAATTTAAACCAAATTCATATTTAAACTTAATATATTTGATTTAATACTGTAGTGAAATCTATTCAATCCTAATTTGAATTATCGTTTAAACTTTTTACATTTTAATTTAATCTTTTTTCATTTAAATTTAAACTTTTAGAATATTTCTTTAAACTGCTAAAAGTTTGATTTAATCCTTGTTGTTGTTTTTTTTTTTTTCATTTCAATTTAAACTTTTGAAATTTTATGTAAACTTACGAATGATTCTATTTAATCTTCCTGGGGCGAGCTCGGCCACTGGCGGCCATTTTGTTTTGTTTTGGCGCGCTTTAGATTTATCGTCGATCGTCAGTAAATATGGACGAAGGCACCAAAGGAAGAGTGTCCGAATTGCTGAGCGAAGCATCCAGGGTTTTGTCTTCGTCCTCCAGCTCTGCTGCTACGAACCCTGCTGTGAATTTGAGTCGTAACGCAGGCGACGATCAGTGAAACTCTCAAGCGTGTTCAGAGAATAGGACTGCGGACTACGGACTACGGACTGGGTATAAAAACGGACTGAAGTATAAAATACGGACTCAAACTACGGACTAGGTATAAAATACGGACGACGGTATAAAATGCGGACTAAGCATATAAAATGCGTCTAAAAGCAAACCACGGCTAGAAATAAGGAAATCTCTTCAAGGATGTATACTTGAGCAAAAAATTATTATTGTTCGCGCCAAAACTGTGCGGCTCGTAGCCGAAAACAACAAAATGATTTTTCTCAAGAGTAAATTATTTGGTCTAGGAATTTGATTTTTTTTCAACATCACATTCTCGAAATTTATTATTCCTTGTTAAAACGGCAGCTCGATATCGCGATTCAAAACTCCGGTTTCAAACTCGAATGTTGAGTGGATTATCGTCTGGATTCACGCAACAGACACGTCCGAATTTTGCCAAAATTTGCTTGTTTTCGCTACACTAACACACGGTCACGTTTCGCCATCCGCTTATTTTAACGCCCCTCAGACTCCTGTAATACCAGGTAGGTACGAAATTTCAGGTACTGAACAGGCTAAAAAATTCTACTGGCAGAAGAGAAACATACGGGGAAAAAACGTTTGTCATGCAAATTAAGGTTGTTTGTCAAATTCTCACGTGCCTGCCGCTTGAGGCTGGCCAGATATACAGTTGAATAACGGTAACTCGAATCATAAAGGGAGATCAAAAAAGGTTTGAGATATCGGGAGTGCGAGTTAGCGAGGGTAATAAATACCTGGAGGAGAATCGGAGAAGGTTCGAGTTTAGCTAGACTGTCCACAGCCCTCTATTTTTTCGTGTTTTTCGATCGATGAGCGCGCGGTAAGAACGGCGAGAGAACTGGACGCCAGCGCAAAACGGAAGAAGCAAGAGGGTGGGGGGCGGGGAGCGAAAAAAATATTTTTCCTTCGCTCGCTTCCCGCCCCCCTCGCCCCGCTTCGTTTGCTTTTTTGCGTTGAAAAATCGAGAGGCTGTGGACAGTCTAGAGTTTAGCAGGAGGTTCGAGTTATCTTAATGAAATCGACATTATATAAAGTTTTGAGTCGAGTCTCTACTGCAACCCGATCCAAGAATCGAAGACAAAAGCGAAGGAAACAAAAACAAATTTTAAGTTCCTCACAATTGGAGGAATTCAAAGGTGTTTTGACAGTACTTTGTCGTAACCTACGAGCAGGCTTTCTGCAGGAAAAAGGCTATAACTTTATTGAGGTGAGACAACTTTGATGATTACAGACTTGCTTCTAGTTATTTTTAAAATCAGGTCACGTTTGCAAGCATTTTGCATGCTTAGTCCGCATTTTATACCGTAGTCCGTGTACAACAGCGCAATACGAGCCGACAACGATTACAAAGGTCACAAAAGCCGTTTTGGCGCGAACAATAATAATTTTTTGCTCAAGTATACATCCTTGAAGAGATTTCCTTATTTCTAGCCGTGGTTTGCTTTTAGACGCATTTTATATGCTTAGTCCGCATTTTATACCGTCGTCCGTATTTTATACCTAGTCCGTAATTTGAGTCCGTATTTTATACTTCAGTCCGTTTTTATACCCAGTCCGTAGTCCGTAGTCCGTAGTCCGTAGTTCGTAGTCCGCAGTCCGATTCCCTGAACACGCTTGAGAGTTTCACTGATCGTCGCCTGCGTTACGACTCAAATTCACAGCAGGGTTCGTAGCAGCAGAGCTGGAGGACGAAGACAAAACCCTGGATGCTTCGCTCAGCAATTCGGACACTCTTCCTTTGGTGCCTTCGTCCATATTTACTGACGATCGACGATAAATCTAAAGCGCGCCAAAACAAAACAAAATGGCCGCCAGTGGCCGAGCTCGCCCCAGGAAGATTAAATAGAATCATTCGTAAGTTTACATAAAATTTCAAAAGTTTAAATTGAAATGAAAAAAAAAAAACAACAACAAGGATTAAATCAAACTTTTAGCAGTTTAAAGAAATATTCTTAAAGTTTAAATTTAAATGAAAAAAAGATTAAATAAAAATGTAAAAAGTTTAAACGATAATTCAAATTAGGATTGAATAGATTTCACTACAGTATTAAATCAAATATATTAAGTTTAAATATGAATTTGGTTTAAATTGAAATAAATTTTGGACATGAAGTTTAAATTTAAAGGAAAGGAAGTTTAAATTTAATGTAAATAAACAAGGATTAAATATTGCTACATATGGGCAGGCATAGCAGCGTCCGAAAGTAAACCTTAGGAAGCTAAGTTAAGACAAAAGGCAAGTAATTTAATTCATATGTTTAGAAACCGAAAGGCTAGACTTATGTTCATATGTTATTGCATATATGGTTATTGTAAGTACTGTATGTAGCGCATAATACTATATTAGTAGGGTAAATAATGTAAGTATTTGTAATGTAATGTAATATAATGTATTGTAAAGAATGTAAGAACCTGTACGTTAAGTAATGTAACTGTCATGTAAGTAATGTAAGTAGTGTAAGTAGTAAGTAGTATAAATAAATGTCACGTAAAGTAATGTACGTAGTGCAAGGGGTGTAAAGAATGTAAGTAATTATTTAATTGTACATTAAGTCACGTAGTAGTGTATGTAATTGTTCTGTGAGTAGGCTTTCTTATTTTGTGTGTGTTGCAATAAAAAAAAAAAAAAAAAAAAAAATTATCTGACCGCAAAAATACAAAGGTCAAGTTTCGTGTCATATTTACCGACTTTGCCGCTCACACTGTGTAACTCGCACTGTGAAAGAAATAAAACAATTCAAAGCGAAATGTCTTCACAAAGTAGTCTCGAAGCGTGTCATATTTTATCCTGGTGGTTCTGTTTCATTAAATTACTAACTATTTAACACTGGTAAAAGTTATTTTTAGTTCCGGCTGTATCGATTCTGTAAAGTTTTTCGAATACCTCAGTCTGTGTGTCAACAACATGAATTTTGCAAATACAGTATGTGTTCATAACCAAGATGATGATCTTATCGACAAGCGTATCTATAGGAGAACATCGAAAAATGAAGTAACTGTGTTCAACTGCTTGTATATTTTCCTTTTTAGAGTGCGGGTCCTCGACTTGATATTATACGCCAGAACTGATACATGTACATGTTTACCAAGAACTGCAAGAACTGGAATTAGATGTCTGTCTGAATGTCTGTTGATTTCCTGTCTAACAATAACAATAAAAAAAAAACACTCTTGGCTATAAAGCAAAAGATACTATACCACCACCAGCAGCTTACCATACATGTCCAAACGTAATAAGTAACGATTCTCGGCTGGTTGAGCAAATACCAAACACATTCGAAAAGGCGAACTCCACAGCCGTTGTCAGCCGTCGTCACGCTCTCCCCTTCGCTCCACTGTTCCCAAGCTGTCTGCCTTTCTCCCGTTTGCAATTTTTACACAGGTTCTCTGACTTTTTACCGCATTCACAACCAATCTCGACTCACTCTTTGTACCTCCAGACTCTTAAAATCAAATTCCATCCTTTGGACAGCGGGGAAAGGGAAGGTTTTATGCGGGTGTTGGGTGGGGGGGGGGGCGGGGGGTAGGGGGTCAAGGTTTTTTTTGTGATTGATCTTATTGTCCTACGAAGTGACTGACCAGATTACCTGGTGTAATCAGTTATCCTAAGGTTTAAGATGGTAGTAATTTTAGCGATTTTTTTGAGCAAGATTTAGCGACAATGTAATTTAGCGATTTTCAGATTTTTTTAAAAAAAAAAACAGCAGGAGGGGTATCAAATGGTCTTTGCGAGCATTTGCGAGCACAGCGTTTTTCTTTGCGAGCACGAGCACTGACAAAAATTAGCCTTGCGAGCAACGAACACGTTTCAAAAAGCTACCCCACTAAAAACCGAGCATGCGAGCACTTGTAAAAATGTGCGAGCACGAGCATACGAGCACCCACTAAAATTTTGCGAGCATTCCGAGCAAAAGCCTAATTTTGCGAGCACTGCGACATTTTGAGGGACCATTCATGACCCCTAGCAGGCCCTAGAAAAAAAGATACCCAGTGTAAACCAGTATTTCATAAAGTAATAGCTAAGATGGAAATAAATGTTCAGTAAAAGAACAGAATCACTAGACGGCATTACCTGAAATTAGCTCTTGAAGATGATTTTTCTTGGTCCCGTGGGCCTCGGTTTAGCCTAAAAATAATGGGGATCAGGGCCCAATGGCTTCTCCCCTTGATCCGCCACTGTTTTTAATAGTTGCAGACGCAACAGAACACAGAGCATTTTAACTTGGTCCCGCATTCATGCAACTACATTCCTGGACAAGTTCTTGCAACAGGACCACATAAAGAGCCCTTTTCCTCACTTGTGGAACAGGAACAGCTAGTCCAAGTTCATTGCAAAAGAATTGTAGCTGCTACAGTTTTTGCTTCGAAAGAGAGTTTGCCTAGACCATTTCCCACACAAGGGCCTGGCCTAAAAAAACACATTCTGAAATCGCTAAATTAAATAGCCACTAAATCTTGCTCAGAAAAATGGCTTAAATAAGTAGCCGCTAAAAATAGCAACCTTAAGGTAACGATTACTTCTGCAATTCTGGTAATCTGGTCAGTCACTTTGTGGGACAATAAGATCAATGACAAAATAATCCTTGACCCCCTACCCCCCCCCCCCCCTACCCCCACCCAACACCCGTATAAAACCTTCTCTTTCCCCGCTATCCAAAGGATGGAATTTGATTTTAAGAGTCTGGAGGTACAGAGTGATTCGAGATTGGTTGTGAATGCCGTAGTAAAAAGACAGAGAACCTGTGTAAAAATTGCAAACGGGAGAAAGGCAGACAGCTTGGGAACAGTGGAGCGAAGGGGAGAGCGTGACGACGGCTGACAACGGCTGTGGAGTTCGCCTTTTCGAATGTGTTTGGTATTTGCTCAACCAGCCGAGAATCGTTACTTGTTACGTTTGGACATGTATGGTAAGCTGCTGGTGGTGGTATAGTATCTTTTGCTTTATAGCCAAGAGTGTTTTTTTTTTATTGTTATTGTTAAACAGGAAATTAACAGACATTCAGACAGACATCTAATTCCAGTTCTAGCAGTTCTTGGTAAACGTGTACATGTATCAGTTCTGGCGTATAAAATCAAGTCGAGGACCCGCACTCTTAAAAGGAAAATATACAAGCAGTTGAACACAGTTACTTCATTTTTCGATGCTCTCCTATAGATACGCTTGTCGATAAGATCATCATCTTGTTTATGAACACATACTGTATTTGCAAAATTCATGTTGTTGACACACAGACTGAGGTATTCAAAAAACTTTACAGAATCGATACAGCCGGAACTAAAAATAACTTTTACCAGTGTTAAATAGTTAGTAATTTAATGAAACAGAACCACCAGGATAAAATATGACACGCTTCGAGACTACTTTGTGAAGACATTTCGCTTTGAATTGTTTTATTTCTTTCACAGTGCGAGTTACACAGTGTGAGCGGCAAAGTCGGTAAATATGACACGAAACTTGATCTTTGTATTTTTGCGGTCAGATCAATTATCCCATCCAGGTCGAAATGTGTTTACTAGTGTTGCGTGACCGTGACAATTTTTGTAGTCAATACATGAAATATTCACTATGCGTTTACTTCTCTCAACGGGTGGTTTTTCAATTGCCCGGGCTGGATTTTTTATATGTTACAGTACCATAATAGTAGTTGACGCCGATCTATTTTTTATTCCAAATTTCGATGTACCAGGACACGATTTTTGCCACCAAAGTTACCCTTGTTTCAAGTGTTTACCAAAGTGCTCAAAATACCAATTTTCGGGCTTTAAAAAAGATCTGTTTAATTGCATCGTTTTGCAATATTTTTAGGTTTCTGTGTAGTATATTGGATGCCCCGCATACCTGCCAAAGATAAATTTCATACGTTCAACCTTCTTTCCGTACGAGTGTTTTGAATACCCACAAAAATTCGACAAAATTTTATGGCGGCGGGGACGCGAAAACGGCCTTTTAACCTTTTGCCGATTTTCTCAAATATAAAAACCCTTTGAAAATTTTAAATGTCATTTTCGTAAATAGTTCACCAAAGGGTTTCTTTTGACTGAATATGAAGAAATGCGAATTAGGAGTTTTGAAATTTTATTCTCGAAAATTCCAGTCGGTAGCACTTAAGTCAACATACCTAAAAGCATGCATTTCTAAGAAAATTGTTATTAAAATGTACTGGGATATGTATAAATAAATAAAATAAATCAACTTTGTTTAACGAGGGTTGCACATAACAGTCTTTCGACTGACAAACCTGTGGCCCTCGGATTCCCGATCGAATTGGAATTTAGAGGTGTTGGTTTTTGTGGAGGGAGGAAAACCGGAGAACCCGGAGAAAAACCCTCGGAGCAAGGACGAGAACCAACAACAAACTCAACCCACATATGACGCCGGGTCCGGGAATCGAACCCGGGCCACATTGGTGGGAGGCGAGCGCTCTCACCACTGCGCTATCCCTGCTCCCCAATAATAATAATAAACACCTCTACACGGTAGCTTTACAGTTACCTAGACCTCTATATACAACACAATATACTAAATACTATACACAATACTATACTCGAAGCTAGCCTATATTAATTATAGTAGATAAGGTGGCTTACTACAGTTTTGAGGGGGTAAAACAACCCAACTTTCGACTCATTTGTAAAATGTTCAGAAATGCTTAAACTTTCTCTTAGTACTGTTTGTTACAGACTACAACCATCTAATGCGACATTTGAACGATAAAAATGCCAATAGACAATCGATAAACAGTGAAATATGCACGACCGAGTGCTAAAGAGAGGACTGGGAATGAGTAGTTTCAACGGCGTTTTTCTCAAAATCTGCCCGTATGACCCTACCTCAAAATTTCATAAATCAGAAATTGGCTCTGATTAAACATTCATGCAAAATAAAATTAAAATCTGTATTACAGATTTTTTTAGGAAATAGGAAAATGTGATATTTTGGCTATTTAAAAAATAGTTCAAAATCTGTCTTGCAGCTATTTTTTTTAATTTTGGCTGTGGACGCGACTCAGCCCTATAAAGTAATGATGAAAGTTTCATCATAGGTTTTACGGTAGGTTTTTGAGAAATTTTCGGTCAAAAACGGGCTTTTACAACCTTGGACGAGAATCAAATTGCACATGCCTTCTTATTTGAGCGCACTTATCTGACGTCATGAGTTTTCGTGCGATAGGAAAGACCAAAATTGGAACTCCTTTGCTGGTTATTCATCTCTTTTTCTTTCCCCTTTTTTCTGTCCTAGGTTTAAACAAATGTCTGAAAGCATTTTCAAATTTTGAAACTTGTTTTCGTTTTTTTTAGAGTTGCTAGCGCATTTTTTATCCGCAATATTGACGTCAAGCAGAAAATCGTGGTGCGCATTCTTGAGTCTCGTAAAAACTGTAGTAAGCCACCTTAACTTAAACGTGTCTGTCATTCTTTGTAAATTCCTGATCAGGGCTATAAGCTTTTAGCTAGAATGTTTTGAACATCCTACGCCCCGACCATCAGGCAGTCCTGGACTAATGATTCATCTCAAATTTCACCAGCAGTGTATTGTTCTTTATATACCGCGGCTCACAGATTTCTTCAAGGGAAGCAAACTCTTCGTAGCCATAACCAAATGTGTTGTATGGTGCTGTTGGTCGTTGAAATGAGTGTAGATTGGGATCAGCATTAACAGTTTTGCTTATGTGGCGACGTGATGAAACATCATCAGATTGATCTAAAATGGATAGGGTGAACTTTCCAGTAAAGGGCCAATCCAAGGTATCATCGTAATCACCTTGCACCATGTGGACATAAAGTGCCACATTTTTACCCACTCCGCTGTCGACACCATTCAAGTTGATCCGCATACACAGCTTGTATCCATTGGGTCTGGTGTAAAAGACCAGGCTGTACTTTTTTGTCATCACTCCAGTGATAGCCTCTTCACGACTCTGTGCGTAATTTTCTATTCTCCAAATGTATGTTCCATTACATAAAAAGGTCTCTCGTTTTCGGATGACCTGCAATGTCAGGAAAATAGTTGGGACACGAACATCAGGACTACAACACGATCGCCCCTAAGAACGACTGCGCGGGAGGCTACATCAGGACCTGACAATGGAGGGGAGGGGGATCTCTTCCCATTTGTACCACCGCCATGCAGAGTAAAACCTGCACATTTCTTGTTTGTTTTTTTTTTTTTATCTGACAACGTTAATTTGTTGATTGAAGAAAAACTGAAAATCGTGCTACATCAAGTTTTGGTTTAATGGTATCTCAAATAGAGAACTTTTGATGTAGCAGCTTGCTAAACTCTTACCAGATGCTGCTGACCGAAATCCTGAAAGGGTTAAAGTTAAGTTTATTGTAATTAACACTTAAAGGGGGTGAACCTTCTATGCAATTGCAAATAGGGACATTGTAAGTTAACAGCTGAGTTACACGTCTAGTTATGTTTTTTAAAACTTCCTTTTAATCCAGTATTCCTTAACTGGGGCTTGATTTGCTAGTTGGTAATATCCTCCACCACATTCGCTGAAGGGAATAAGTTGAAATGAAGTTGGCATGCTCCAACAACAACAAAAATGTAAACTATTTTCTCTTGGGAATTTTTGTTCTCCTTGCTAGACGTACTAAAACAGTGGGACCGTCCGCAGTCTACGTACGTATTCCCCACCAATCTTTTGATGGGTCCTACAACATTACCTGATGCTCAGTTCTTGCAATGGTCTGTCTTGCCTTGCACGTGACTCCTCTTGCTGCCGCTCGAGATGACGTACTGTATTAGAAAGACTCTCCATAACTCGCCTCATTTCGTCAATCTCATTACGCTGTTGCTGGGTTCTGGTTGACAACTCATTCCAACATCCTTCCTGGCTGGCCTGTTCCTGGGGAAGAGATTCATTCTGACGCACCTCTTTGTCAGCAAAAGCTGATATTAAGCTGTTTAGTGATTTTGCTAAATCCACAACATGGTTGGGCAGCTGCTCCTTAATATGGTGATCCATGTGACGTCGAAAACCCTTTTAAGAAAGATGTAATATTTATTTAGTCAGCAACAACCCCTAAAAGTCTTAATAACTGTATTAAAACTCAGATAGGTAACAACCAGCTGTTAACCCTTTGACTCCCAAATTTTCCTCAAAAAACGCGTTTTTTTAGCCGCTAAACTGAAATTTTGGTGCTATGGTCTGGAATTTACCTCAACTTTGCTAAAGAAGCACTTTTTTACACTTCAGCAACATTTTCATAAAGATTCTGTGTAAAAATGTACAATATTTTACTTTGGTACATGCGCATTTTTTTTTTTTTTTTTTGCTGAACCGTTCCAAATTTTTTTTTTTGCCCCTTTTGCTTCCTTTTTTTCTCGCTTTCTTATTCTCGTTACTTTCTACTCTTCATATCCTATCTTTTGGCCAAAAAAGTTTTGACATTATCAATGGAAAACCCTGAAAAGGGGACCTTGACCAATTACAGGTGTACTGGCCTGTTTAACAACGATTTTGCACCAAAAATGGATTTTGTTTTTCTTTGATTAGCTCTGTCAGAATGCAACTGATATTCAAAATGAACAGTCCTGTAGAAAGGTCGATTCAAGCTCTATCAGATTCTTATCACGAAATTCCACTGACGTGCTAATTAATGACGTCACAAGTGAATCAATGACTGCACCTCCAAATAGCGCCTGAATGCGCGTTTAGGAGTGAAAGGGTTAACAGAACTTACAGTACTCAGTGTTTCTGAGCTCTCTAATGTAAAGGTCGTTTAAAAACAAATCATAACCTCATTTCTTTCGATGATATATCTTAACCTTTGAGTAATTGAGAGAGACTTCTTCAGACATAACAACAATGCTTCCTGACCAGGTCACGCAGAGCTATTAAATCTACATCAATTTTGTTCCCTTACCTCAAATGTACATCCCACTATTGGACATTTGATCGTTACATTAGGGCAGTGCCGCTCCAAGTGGAATTCCACCTAATAATTATCAAGGAACACAATGTAATTGATAACACTGGTACAAGTCGGGGACACTCACTTGTGTATGCCTGCCCATATGTAGCAATATTTTATCCTTGTTGATTTATATTTGATTTAAACTTACTTTCTTTTAAATTTGAACCGTGTACAAAATCTATTTGAATTTAAAAATAATTCCTATTTTAACTTCAAATTTGATTTAATCTTTTTATCCATTTAAATTTAAACTTTTAAAATGTCTTTTCGACCTTTCTTTAAGTTTGATTTAATCCGTATTATTCATTTATATTTATACTTTTAAAATGTTATGCAAACTTACGAAAATTCTATTTAATCTTCCTGGGGCGAGCTCGGGCAGTGTAAAACACGGACTGCGGACTACGGACTGGGTATAAAACACGGACTGAGTTATAAAACGTGGGCTAAGGACTGCGGACTAGGTTTAAAATACTGACTAGGGTATAAAATGCGGACTAAGTATACAAACTGCTTACAGACGTGAACTGAGGAAAAAATAACTAGAAGCATGGCTATAAGCATAAAAGTTGATTGACCTCGACAAAGTTAGCCTTTTTTCCGCCGAAAGACTGCTCGTTGGCTACAACAAAGTATTTTGCTGTAAAAACAGATCACGTTTCGTCCAAGTGTGAGGAACTTACACCTTCGCTTTCAGTGTCTTTTATTCTTGGAGTTGAGGTAGAGACTCGACTGAAACTCAAAATGTTGTTGATTTAATTATGCCTGGCTTCTAGTAGCCTTCCATGCAGTCGTTTTTAGGGACAACAGTGAAACACGATCGCCTCTAAAAATGACTGCGTGGGAGGCTAGGGGTGCGTTCCTTTGGGAAAATCCAAAATTGGATCATTGATCTCAGATCACGCGGATACGTTGCTGCCAAGGAAACGAAGAATCCGAAAATGGATTTTTTGCCATGACAACCTTGTAAACACATTTCGCACAGAACATAAAATATCAGCACAAATTTATTTTACTTTGAATGAATCCTAGCTAAAATCATTTCAGCATACAAAATCATTCACAAAAATCATATACGTCGAAATAGTTCTTTTTTAGCCACAAGCACAATGGCGAAAACGCATCTGAGAGCGAAGAATTTTTGCGAAATGATCATGCAAACTTTACTCGCGACAATTTCAAAAGGATACAACTTCCGTAACTAGCACACAGTGGCTGTTCTAGAAAACCTGCATCCAGTTTCAAATGACACATCATACTGATCAAGCTACCGTTTCCTTTTATCGTGAATTATTTTTTGTATTTTGATCGAAATAAGCGCCAGGGGGTATGACATTGTTTACAAAGAGCGAACCCGTATTTTCACAGCAAAGAACGCTGGCCCAATGTACCTTTTTCGAATCCTTTCCCAAAGAAACGCACGAATCATGAATCTTAAAAATCCGGATTTAGATATGATCTGATGTATCCACTCGGAGTGCAGATTCTTCAGACCATTGATCCGAGATTAATCCATTTTCGGATATAGCTAAAGGAACGCAAAATCCGTTTTTGGATACAAGAACCGGATTTGGATTTTCCCAAAGAAACGCACCATAGGCTTCTAGCGGCAGGAACGTGAGAATTTGAGAAACATCCCTAGTTTGCACAAAATAAAAATAGGGCCCCAATGGGTCCATGTGTTTTGCTGCTAGAGCAAAGTCTTAGGGAACATGTTGATGAAAGACAAGTGAGTCGAGATTGAAATCCAACGTCTTTTATTGTCTGTCACTTGTGTGCAGGTTAATAATTGCACTATATTGTAGTCACTTTGTGTTAATTCAATCCTGATAATTTTACTGATCAAAATTCAGAAATTATAAATAATCGCACGCGCACCGGCGTACAACAACAGAAAGACGGCGTTGAACGTAACGCAAAGTTCATTTTGAAAGCGAAAGTTTACAAATAATTATTATCATTCGTCAGTCATCCCTTCACGCATGAACACTCGTCGAATTTCAGTGTCTTCACAACAAGATCGGAAGATCGATAAGGACCAATTTTTGATTCTGCGAAAGTTCGTTTTCTTAAAGTTTTAGAAATTTGTGAAGTTGGAGGATTCACTGAGGACTGCGTAGCCGAAGATGCAGTGGCTCGCTGGACATCAAATTCTATTTTTCACGGCGTTTAATTAATCTTCACAAAATAAACATGTGGCGCCAGCGCGTCTGGCAGTCAAAAATTCATTTTTCAAAAAACTTTCCCTTTCCAGCTATTTTAGCGGGGCTTATACTATAGTACCTACCTGTCAGTCGTAGAAAAGCTGAAATTTAAGGATGAACTGTTTATTAAATGAAGACCGTATTATTTTTTAATAACTAGTAAACAAACTGGTCGCCACGCATTTAAACACGAACTGACGAATGTTGCATCTGATGCAGTGAATCTGGTGAATGAGAACTTCCTTTAATATTTCTTTGTTTTCGACGGTGTGCACCACTGAATAAGTTTCTTTCCCATTGTGATGTTACTAGTATTAATTCGTTTCTAGCTGTCTTTTATATAGCTCGAATACAGCTACAATTAGCGGTGCAGCCTACCAGCATGGTATATTCCTTTCCAGCTGTCTTTGCGTGACAAGTTACACGTTCATACATTTTATTTTAAAATATGAAGTTCCGAGTTAATACAGTACTAGTATGCTGTAGACAGTGTAGACAAGGTGAGGGTAAGTTTATTTTCAAAGCGAAAGTTTACAAACTGTGCACTAACCGGTCCTTTGGAGAAAATATTTATGACCTTCGGCGAGGTTCCAAGTCTTCGCTCTTTTCGTAAATGATGAAAACTGCAGAATAATTTTCTCATAAAACTGGAGTGGTCGCGCCACAGTTTGTTTTCTTTCCCAATGCGATATACTTTTAAATCGGTTTTCTGTTTTCCAACGTGTCCAACGTGGTTTGCGTTCGAATACTTTGGCCCGTAACTTCGAATGCGATCAGCGCTACGGTTCATTGGTTTCGATTTTGTTTGTTCATGGATTTGATTGACATCGGTAGTTCAGATTTCTCCTCTGTTACGGCACTTACACCTTACGGACCTTACGGCACAAACTTCAGCTCTCAATGTGTTTTGCTTGCAGCCATTGCGGCTGCAGCAAAACACAAAAAGATTAAATCAAATTTGAAGTTTAAGTAGGAATTTGTATTAAATTTAAATAGATTTTGTACACGAAGTTTAAATTTAAAAGAAACTAAGTTTTAATTAAATATAAATCAACAAGGATTAAATATTGCTACTTATGAGCAGGCATACTTGTGTCATTTTGAGTCAATTTATTAAAGTAAGCTTTAAATTTGTTTCTCTGACCTATAAAACCAGTGGAGCAATGCACATTTGTAAATTGTAATGATGTAGCGATTTAGTAATTAGATGGCAATTTTTTGTCTTTCCAAGTCAGTGCATTGTTTTGAGTTTATTTTTCTTCTAAATTAGCTTTACCAGGAGGTAAGCCAATACATGCACATCAGAATTGTTTTCAAAACAAATGTGACATCCAAATTTCAATGAACAAAATTCCTGTCCAGTATTACCTTTTTTTAACTAACTAATCTCATCAGGTGTTTTGAGTTGGTGATATTAATGCCAGGTAAAGAAAATACTCCAAAAGGATGAATGGTCATTGATCACATTAATTCAGTGAAGAAAGCGACTAAGCGCCAAGTTCTTTTGCGTGTTTAGTTATGGACCGAGACGAAGTCAAGGTCAATAAGCTTGCTCAATTAAGGATTTATCACATGGCCAATGAGAAAACTTTTCCTTGTGGGACTGACGTGGGAAATCCCGCATGGACAAGAAATTTTCATTTCCTGTATACAAAAGTTTGTTAATTCTAATTTCTCTTTAAGCTTATTTAAGTTCTTTAATCTTTACCAACCTTGAATCTGGTAATTAAATCATATTCTGCTGTTTTAAAATAACGGGGGAGAATATTTACCACCGTCAAACAACAATGTTGGTTTTGGGGTGAGTGCAGGCGTGCTGGACTCTGGACCAAGTGATCTAGGCTCCAGCCCTGGCTGAGGTCACTGTGTTATGTTCTTGGGCAAGGGAACTTCACTCTCAGTGTCACTCTCCATCCAGGGGTATAAATAGGCACCAGGGCATTCAATCCACGGCGGAGTAGAAATACTCCAAGTCACTTTGTGCCTCAGAAACAGAGATAACTTCCGATCTGATGGGCCACTAGACACAAATGCTGACTTAACCTTACATCACCTTACGACCGTTGCGTTGTCACAACCGTTGCTTTACAGAATGACCAAAAATTGGCCACTTAAAACCCCAAGGATAAATTGAAATTTATTGTTTATGCAGTGTTGATTCAAGTGTTATCTTCCGATTGAAACAAATTAACCTGAGTTAGTTGTGAAATATTTTAGACATGGTTACCTTGTCTCTTTCTATGCCCTCCTCTTCACACTTCTCACATTTTTGAGGATACTTGGAACAGCTTGATAAGTGATTCTGACAAAAAGTATAAAACAAAATTTACAGTTACAGTAACCAACTTTAAAGCATTAAGTTGCATGAGAAAAAGGAATAATTGAATGGCTTTGTGCAAGAGAATGCTAAGTGACTTGGGGTGAATTTTTTTCCTTTTGAAAGTGCCTGAATTTTTGCATGCGATCTTCAATTAGAAGAAAAACATTGTCCTTTTTGTTGAGAAAAAATATTAATTATTGTTGCTGTACAATCTGAGATAATAAAAAGTTTTAAATCGACATTAAGAACTTTACATGGCTACAACACTAGACATGGATACCTACCTAGACTGCCTAAACCTAAAACGGAAAGCGGAAAGAGAGTATCCTACTTCCGCTTTACAAATGACTGGATGTCTCTCCCAGTATTTTTAAGAAAGCCAATGCCATGCGCGATTTTTAAGAAAAACCTTACAAGGTTCTTACTGGATAAACATTTTTAGACGAACAAATATTTTTAGTTGCACAATGTTATATAATGTTAATAGATAACTATTTGTAATTAGTTTTTTTTAGGACAGTAGGTAGTTATTTTATATTTTAGATCTGTGACATTTGTACTTCCTTTTAGATTTTAATACTTTTTTGTCTCGTGTCGTCATGACGTTGTCATGACGACACGAGATAATTCTACAGGGGGAAAGGTGCATTCCATGCGTGTTTGCCTTCTGAGGCCGCCGAATTTTCCTGCCATGTCAACATTTTTCCCGCCATGTCACCATTTGCTTTGTGAGGCCGCGGAATTTTCCCGCCATGTCAACATTTGCTTTGTGATCTGAGGCCGCCGAAAATTTCATATCAAAGAACAACAAAGGTCGCAACTAACGCGCTAGTTTATCAAACTGTAGGTTATGAGTATTTATTGTAAAGGCCTTATTATGTTAAAATACAGGAACGTTTTACTGTTCTTAAAATTTATTTCTTTTTTTTTACGTTTATTGCTGTAGTTAGTTCACAGTCCTATACGGGTCTTCTGATCGATGTATCAAGCGTTACAAATTCGGTGCACTCCCACGATGATATTAAGCGTTGACCTTATCTGTTAATAAACAACACGCAATGCACGCAGAAGAGATGATGTTTTTTCTGAACTCGCAGCAAACGAGCAAATTCTTAGTTGTCCAACAGGCAATATAAATGGAACAGAAATAAAGCCCCTTTTAGCTGGCGACAGTGCCTATCCACTAACGAACTGGCTAGTGAAACCCTACCCGGACGCCTGACTCAGGAGCAGAGAAAGTTTAAAACCTAAAGTTCGTTGCGCTACGATCTGAAGTGGAACGAGCATTAAGCATGTTGAAAGTACGTTGGAGAATTGCGTTGAAAAAGGTTGAACAAAAAACGAGCATCCTTAAAAAAGACTATGATTGCTACGTGAGTTTTGCACAACATTTGCATTGAAAGGGGTGACAACGATAACAATGATTCAATAACAGAAGATAAACGATTAGATAAAGACAATTATTTTGATGCTAAATCTTTAAAATGTCAACTGTGGCATTTTTGCTCTGAGCGACATGGAACATTTCAACCGATCGTTCAAATCTTGCGTTGTGCTGTTCCATACTTTCTTCCCACATTTCAATAAAAGAACTCTGCCAGTCTGGAGTCGTACTTTTTTGCCTTTCTTTTCTCAGGCGGTTCTGATTCATCGAGAGAAACATTTACACTTTCGATTTGCGAACCCTCGTTTACACTCGGCTCTGAGGTAAAGGTAGAAATCATTGCCATTTTAATAATCGGCCATAGGGATCGGCCATTTTAGAGGGATCGATGATGTCGCGGTGTCCTATCACCTCAACAAAGATGTCGAAATTTTCTGAATTCCATCTTCTCCAGTCGAGCGAGATCGCTGCTTGAACTCGTGCTCTAGATTCTGCTGCCATTTCGTCACCAGCTGTAGCACTCTCTGGCTTTCTGGACACCTTTCTTTATACAAAGATTATATATCGTTCCAGATTTTGATTTTTTTTCTCTTTGTGAAACTCCCCACAGCTTACTGAATTTGGGGGCCCACGCTTCAAGACGTTCATGTGTTTCTTTCTCAGTCTTGATAAGCTGGCAATCGGGCATTTCACCTGCTATTCCGAATACTGCGCCGGCTACTCAGAATATTAGTAGGTCAGTTCTGAGTGTGTATTATCAAGTTCTGAGTGTTTCCTAGCCCCCTACTTTTTGGATGAAACCTGCTACTCAAAAACCCACTGACAACCCTGCTCTGCGCCACTTCTTTCTTGCACTTAGACTTGGAATCCACTCCCGTAACCACCTATGCCAAAAATGGCGAACCAGTTCCTGGACCCGACGCCACCTCTTTCTTGGGTTAAAGTCGTCAGTGTCAACACTGTCCGGTGCAAATCTCCCTCCCACTTGTCCATGAAGGAAACGGTTGGGGGTGAGAGGAACAAGGTCAGATGGGTCAGCTGATCAGGGCTCAAGACTAATGTTTTTGCTAACTAGCCAAGTGGCTAGTGACAGCTTTGATTCCACTAGCCAAAACTGATTTTCTACTAGCCAGAATTTTCAAGTATACCGGCAGTTTCGTTTTTTGTTTTCTTTTACCATGGGGGGGGGGGGGGGGGGGAGTGGGGGGTGAAAGGGGACATATTTTAACATTTAAATTATACAAAAATCTCAAGCCATCTAGATGTGTACACACAACTTCATCAGGTGTTCAGCTTTATCGGAAGTATTTGTCGTGTTTGTTTTTTACCTCGCTCTTTCAGCTTCTACCCGCAGTTATATACCCTCGGATATCCATAACATGCGCGTTGTGTCAAATACTAAATGATGCTTCCATTACATCAACAGTTTACTTGTTAGTTCGATTCTCTCAGAGACGATTTTTATAATAAATGCATTTTCTTTGCACTTTTGCCTGAAATTTTCACTAGCCATTTTGGCTAGTGAAAGTCCAAAACCTACTAGCCAAAAATGCATTTCTACTAGCCTTTGGCTAGATGGCTACCGTTAGTCTTGAGCCCTGGCTGATTGATAGGTCAAAGGCCAAGAGTTAATTAAACCTTCCACACCAACAACTGCACTTAACAGTTCTTCATCAGTGATATCCGCAGAGCCCAAGATCGCGTAAATGGCTTTCTTTGCTGCTTTGATCATGATCTCATGTACACCGCTGAAGTGCAGCCCAGCAGGTGGGTTGAAGTGCCAGTTGATTCTGTGGCTCGATGTGGTATCTTGGATCTTGTTCTGGTCTAAGGCTTCTAATTCTGTCAACTCATTACTTCCACCAACAAAGTTAGTTCCATTGTCACAAACAACATCTTTGGGAACACCAGGCTGTGACGTCATTTAAAAGAATGCATTTAGGAATGAATCAGTGTCAAGGCTGTATGCTACTTCGAGGTGCACAGCCCTAGTCTCTAGGCAAGTAAACAGACATAGGTATCTCTTCTGGCATGTCTTTCCTCTTCCCTGTTTGGTCATGAAAGGTCCACCAAAGTCAACAGATATGTGGCTAAATGCCGAAAGGACTTTCGTGTGCGTAGCTCTGGCAAAGAGGCCATGATCTGTTTAGCTGGAGAAGCCTTCCTTCTTCTACACTGCATGCATTCTCTTTCCCACTCTCAAAATGCTTCTCTTGCAGAATTAGGTCCCTGCACGATGATCTTGCTCGTGTGCATGCTTGACTATGAGCCTTATGACACAATGGCTACGAGGCAAGATGATGGGGTAACGGGTCTAGAACAGGTCACAGCGGCAGCAGTTTACTTCCACCTGGAATTTCCCTTCCAGCCTTCAATGCTCGAATTTCCTCCACAAAAACTTCTTGTTGCGCCTGCTTTAAGGCTCCTTCTTTTCGAAGAGCTGCTGGTAAACGACAGTTCTCAAGGAAGCAGTCTACACTTGCAGTAACTCTTGTGAGCTTACTCCAACTTGAATATCTTTGTGGTTGCAGGCGGTCTTCACTGGTCAAGGAAAGGAATGTCTGCCCCTTTGTTTGTTGTGCTTCTTGGTACTGTTTACGAACTTCAATGTCTGGCCCTTTCTTGACCTCAATTCTAGTCACAGGCCACTCAGTCAAGTCTTGCTTTAGGAATGTTGGCCCATTCCACCATTTCTCTTCCGTTAACAGCTTAGAGACACTTTCTCCTCTGGTCAGTAGATCAGCTGGATTCTGTCCAGTTGGCACATACCTCCACTGGTTTGGACTTGTCAAGGCTTGAATTTCTCCAATGCGATTAACTACAAAGGGCTTGAACTTTCGACTGCATCCACAAATCCAGTAAAGCACATCCATGCTGTCAGACCAGAAGTTCCGGTGACGACTCTCAATGGCAAGGACTTGTCCAACTGTCGTGCTGAGCTTAAGCCCTACCACAGCTGCCATCAGTTCTAACCGTGGTATACTTACAGCTTGGAGTGGTGCAACACGAGATTTTGAAGCCATAAGACAACAACTAACAGATTCATCTTCATTCAGATGTCTAGTGTAGCAGGCTATGCCATATGCTTCAACAAAAGTGAGTAAAGTGTAGCCTTCAACGACAGTCTTCTATCCACCGGCTCATCCCAGTCCACACCACTTGCCCACACCTCTTGAATCAGGACTTTGGCACGCATTGTGTATGGCGACAGCAAGCCAAGAGGGTCAAACAACGTGGCTATCTTCCTTAGGAAACTGCGCTTCGTATGATCATTGCTCTTGGTAGGCAGGTTGACTGAAACTTGAACACATCCTCCATGGGACACCACAGAACACTCAGTGTCTTATCAGAGGGAAGTTCTCCACTGTCGAGGTTGACTTTGGTCACACAATCTGAAGCTGGAATGGACTGTAAAACTTCTTGCACGTTTGATAGCCATTTCCGGGCATGCATTCCAGCAGATTCCCATAACCTTTACAGCTGGCTGTACAACTCTACACTGGTTTTGACATCAGGAACAGAGTCCATGCTGTCATCCATGTACGTGCTCTCCAAAACAGTTTCCGCTGCTAGGGGAAGTTCCGATTGATGTTGTCTGGCATGTTCTTGAGCAACAAAGTGTGCTTGGAATGGGGACGAGTTCACTCCGAATACAACTCTGTCAAACTTGAAGACATCAGGTTCTCAGTCGGGCTGCAAGTCTTGCCACAAGAAGCGATGATAAGGTTGATCTTCAGGTCTTAGCTTAATCTGCAGGTACATTTCCTGGATGTCACACATTAGGGCCACAGGATTGCGGCGAAATCTCAATAGTACGGCAAACAACCTACAATGTGATTGATGAATCAACTTCTCTCGAGCCTGCTACGTTTGCCGCCTCAGTCTTCCTTCTTTCTTTGGCTCTTCATGAAGCATCTGGTGATGGTGAGATCGACATCCATTTAACCCACAACCTCTGCACCGAGAGCATGCTTCTCCACGGTGTCCATTACTGAGGCATCTGAAACACAATTTCTGCTCCTTAGTGACATTCCACCTGATATCTACAGACATCTTCTTAAAGTTCTCACAGTTCCACATTCCATGGGATCCCTTACACAACTTGCACTTATTCCCCTGTTTCTTCTTAGGTTCAGGATCTACTTCAGCTAGGAAGGTTCTCTCTCTCTTGGACCCACTGAGGACACCTGTTATGGTCTCAGAAGCTGTGGTCAAAAACTCAGACTCGCTGTCAACAAACTCTCTCAGTGTTCCTCCATTCTCAATTCGATGGTTGTCACTAACCCACTGCTTGTACTTAGAGAGAAGGCCTTTGTTGAACTTCTGTTGAAGAGTGATGTACAATGATCCATTGCCTAGCTCGGCTTGGTTAGCATCCTTCCTGAAAGTTCACAACAATTCCATCAAGCAGTTCTGAAAATCTCTCCAGGTCTTTCTCATTGTTCTCTTCAGGGTTTTTAATTTAAAAAAAGTAGGAAGTGGAGATTTGAAAGTACCTGGAACACAACTGCGGCGCGCAAGCGGCGCCGTGCGGCGAAGCCGCACGGGGGGAGGGTGCGGGAGGGGGTACCCCCTCCCTGCCGGGGGGTCCGGAGGGCCTCCCCCGGGAAATTTTTAAAATTTACATCCCCGGAGATGCATTCTGGTGCATTTTCAGTGCCAAAAAGTGTTTTTGGAGGCCCCCGGTTAACTTGATTAAACCACATCAAAAGAAGACGATACACTGTTTTCTGAGATTTACATTTCATTGTTTTCTGAGATTTATTTCACTTGTTGAAATACTTTAAATTACAATTGATGTATGGATCATTTATCAGTGGATCAGCATTTAGATATTTCTAACTAGTAACATTGCCATTAGCTATAGCCTCACACTGCACAGTCACTGAGAAAGCTTACGCAAGATCATGAAAAGGAAAAAAAGCGGGTATCAAATGTCTAAGTATACGGGGAAATGCAAATGGTTCCCGAATCACGCTAAACACTGTTGGAACAACCAAAATCATCACTGAATAAAACTATAAAAAGCCTGTCAACAAGCAAATGATGTGGATTAATTTAATTATTACAGCAAGAGTTACAGTCTGTGCAAAAAAATCTTTCCCTAAGTCTTGAATCAGCTACATCATTGACGTGAAGTAATACTTTTGAGTACAAAAAGTAGCCGACGCAAATGTTAAAAGTAGCCGGCGACTTGCGTCAGGCGTCGGGTGCTTTTGAAAACACTGTCTCTTTTATTGGCTTGAAGGCATCCAGTTCTTCAAGGCAAAGCGTTTTCCGCCGTACTTCCACTCTAGTCCAGACTTTGCAGCTTCATAGGCAGCAGCAGAATGGCCCAAATGCTCAATAACTTTGAGGACTTCCCCTTGAAGGCATTCACCTAACCTCAACAACTTGTACTCAGGTGACGCTTTCCATGTTTCATAGTTCTTCTTAATAATAATAATAATAATAATAATAATAATAATAATAATAATAATAATAATAATAATAATAATAATAATAATAATAATAATAATAATAATAATAACAACTTTATTTAAACACGGTAAAAAAGTTTAAAGCTAAAAAGCTTGTGGGGCCGTGTACATTCTTTTGGCCAAAGAACTTCGGAATGGTAACTCTTTTCAGTAGAGCAGAGTCAGTGCTGATCTGGTCTGAAATTGAGGATGAAAGCTGTTGACTGTTCCCAGTAGGCATAAAGTGAGCTTGGCCTCCACTGATAGGTAATTGCTGTGTTGCTGATAGTACAAAAGACATAGTACTCGGTGAAGACGCAGTTACTGTGGAAAACGGTAAATAATCCGACCGATTCACAAAGCTTCCGACTAAAACAACAGGTAAAACTGAAGTTGCTGCTCAACCACACCCGGCATAGATGTGGATGGCACTGAATACGGAGGGTAAAATGGAGTAAACGATGTAGACGAATAAACAACTCTGCCCATCGAAAGTGGAGACAAACCTGACATCTCTCCAACAGCAGTCGAAATAATTGGCACATGTGTAGACGAAGACACAACAGGCTGTTTTTTAACACCAGAATTTTGTTCCTTTATTGGTTCTTTGGAGGAGAGACATTCGTTTAATTCCCCCGATTTCTTCTTCAATTCTTGGACTCGGTCGCGTGGTTCAGTTTTCCACGTTTCTTGCTCTGGTTCTTTCGAATGTTTTTCGCTGCGAAGTTTCTGACCAAGTTGCCTCTCGCATTCCGCATTTTTGTCCGATTCGACTCAGCTCTACTTCTCAGGTTCAAAGTTGAGCAATACAAAAGCACTCGTTAGAACATACAAGCATTTTAATTCCTATTCAACATGGTGGACATCTTCGCCTCGTGGTCCAACAACAAGGTCTCAATGTGCATGTGCACCAAACCTCTACTTACAGGGGTACCCTAGTGGGTTTTAAACAAATCTTTTCTGCAGAACAGGCTTAAGGTCATTGCCCCGAAATAAAACTGAACATAGACTTTTAACCAAACTTCGCCTACTGGTTTATTACTTCAAGGGAACTTAAATTTTGAAATAAAAAAGGGGGGTCACCAGATTCGTTTAGGAGCAGGACGACCATGTATATTCCATATAATTCCTTTATAATTCCTCTGCGAGTACTGGCAAAGTACACTTTTTTAGCGATAATTTATTTTTCAAACACATGAATTGATCTGTTTTCATTTTACAGAAAGAATTTGATCGCTACACCCAAAATATGAGAAAAAATTGATAGGTCACCAGGCTCGTTTAGGAGAAAATGACAATTTACTTCTCTCGCGGACTAAGCCGCATAGAAAAAAGCCGCCATTTTGTTGATGTGCTCGCGCGCGCGCGCTAATTATGCGTAAAATTCTGCGCAGTAAGGATGCGCAATGCAAAACAGGGCAATGACTTTAAAACAAGCTAATGACCAGGCTCTTGCTCCTTGTCATTAACTATGTTAAATTACGTTTAACTGTATGTTATGTAATAGTTTGAACTGAAGGTAGTTAACTTAGTTATTTTAGTACATTTGAAAGAGAGTAAATAAACTGACTACCAGTCAAATGCTTTGTAGTATTCAAGCTTGTAGTCCTTGACGCATTTTTCTTGACTTCAAGAAGGATGCTGTAAGCTGTTAGCTTTTTCAGTCTTAAATAAAAGTTTCAAGAAATTTCGGTATTGGCATTTCTAATGAGAAGAAAATCTCTGTTGATTTCTTCAAGAGATTTTAAAGTAGATGTAAGGCCTTAAAATGCATTTAAATTTGTCCTGATATTTTAGAAAGTAAAATAGGTGTTAAGGTCTTTTGGCATACGATGCACAACACTTTGTGTGCCTTTGCCAGCTTGAGTTGCTCGAAACTTAACTACACTTTAACAGTTCTATGCCTAGATACAATAAAATTACTGCCCTATACTCGATTAAGAGCCGTTTGCCTTAGGGGCCAACTTAGGGTATGCAAGATAGGAAAAACTGATTTCTCAAAACTTTGCCAGAATAAAATCCTTGGTGAACTAGTTCTAAAAATACCATCAAAATTTGTGTTAACCACTGCCTCGCGAATATGGAGGATGGGTGCCTGGGATACCCGGGAGGGCCTCCACTGAGGTCAGCCGGCCCTCCCCAGATAGGATAAAGCTGCCAAGGCTGGCAATCCCAACAAAACAGCCATGAGCCCCCACGCACAGACACCCGTCACACTGATTAAATCAGTGGAAAAATGAATTTATAACTAATAAAAAGAAGCGGGAAAGGGAGGGAGGGAGGGGAAAAAACTCGCAAAACATCCCTGAAAACCCTCCATAGAACGAAGACCTGACACCACACTGTCATGTCCGAGAACGCAACGCACTGAGCCTGACAAGAGCTAGTAACCGCTGACCACCAGGACAGCCGACTACCCACTCGTTGTGGTTAACTTGGTTAAATTGCTTTATTTAACTTGGTTAAATCGCATTTAACCTCATTTAACCACTGCCTCGCGAATATGGAGGATGGGTGCCTGGATACCCGGGAGGGCCTCCACTGAGGTCAGCCGGCCCTCCCCAGATAGGATAAAGCTGCCAAGGCTGGCAATCCCAACAAAACAGCCATGAGCCCCCACGCCAAGCCGAAGGGATCTCTGTGCTGACCACCAGGTCAGAACAGAGCAAGGGGCTCATGGCTGAGAAGCCATAGCCCCGAACACCACCCACATCCCGAGGCACCCATCTGCATGATTAACTGATACAACACTATCACGCCACACCCGCTATAACGCCAAACACGCTAATACGCCACACACGCTATAACGCCACACACGCTATAACGCCACACACACTATAACGCCACACACACTATAACGCCATACACACTACAACGCCACTACAACGCCTAACTGCAAACAACTGCAGCATGCTAAACCCAAGCTAACAGGCAGATGTAGAACCCCTAACGCCCTGCTATGCCTGGCAACGGAACAGGCAGAGTTCACTGTAGTAATGCTAGATGCCACGCTATGCCTGACAACGAAACAGGCAGAGTGCACTGTAGTAATGCTAGATGCCATGCTATGCCTGACAAAAACAAGGAACAGTAAACCCCCTTGGAGTCCCACTATGCATGACAGACATGACACATCGGGCAAGCTAAAGCTAAGCTAACAGGCAGATGTAGAACCCCTAAATGCCCTGCTATGCCTGACAACGAAACAGGCAGAGTGCACTGTAGTAATGCTAGATGCCATGCTATGCCTGACAAAAACAAGGAACAGTAAACCCCCTTGGAGTCCCACTATGCATGACAGACATGACACATCGGGCAATGAGTAAACATGACCCACACACACGCTAAAACAACACAGGCCACACATGCTATAACGCCACACACGCTACGCCATTACAAGGCCTAACTGCAGCTTGCTAAACCCAAGCTAACAGGCAGATGTAGAACCCCTAAACGCCCTGCTATGCTTGGCAACGGAACAGGCAGAGTACACTGCAGGAATGCTAGATGCCATGCTATGCCTGACAAAAACAAGGAACAGTAAACCCCCTTGGAGTCCTGCTATGCATGACAGTCATGACACGACAGGCAATGAGTAAACATGACACACACCACACACGCTATAACGCCACACCCGCTGCAAACGTTACGCCACTACAACATCTAACTGCAATAGCTGCAGCTTGCTCCCAGTCATAAACTATGTAAAATATCATTAAACTATATCTAACCCCCCAAGCAGGACACATACTAAAAAACAGTATGCTAAACCCAAGCTACCAGGCAAATGTGGAACCCCCAAACACCCTGCTTTGCCTGGCAACAGAACAGGCAGAGAGTAATCAAGCTAGATGCCATGTTATGCCTGAAAAAACATGCAAAAACTGTAAGCTATGCCTGAGCCCCCCCCCCCCCCCCCCCCAAAAAAAAAAAAAAAAAGGCCTAGATATACCTGTGCCTAAGCTTGCCCACAAGGTACAGGAAACTGTAAACCACTCGAGCCCCAAACTAATGCCTGGCTAGACCTGTAAGCAAAGTAGACCTTATGGATGCTATCCCCGTGAATGCCCTGCCATATCAAGGCTGAATAGGTAACCAGACACATGCCTGCCTGAGCTGACCTGTAGGCTAGGTAATCATACAGCGAACAAGGAACCCCTAAGCACTACGCACAGTAAGACTACAAGCACACGGACTGGCGCACAGATACAAACGCGACTGCACACCACTAACGGTAAGTGCCAGAGCCCGTCAAAGTATGCTGATAAACACCCCGCCAATACCAAGCTGACGCCAAACAAACCCATTACTAGCTACAGACTCTGTATCTCAAAGTACGCTAATGAATGCCACACCACGCCAAACAAAACGCCTCACCAGCTACAGAGCAGCTAGCTCCTGGTTGTTACTAAGTTAAATAAGTATATAAAAACCTAATTAAAAATATCTATATATAATTATATCCCCGTGAGAGCCCTGCCATGGGAAGGCTGAATAGGTAACGAAGCCTGAACTAAACAAGCAAAGTAACCCCCCAAAATGCTACAACAAACAACAAACTAAAACGGACGACAGTACCCCCTTAAAATGCCCTGCTATGGTTGAACGAAACAAGTAAACAGTAAGCCCCTTAAGATGCCCTGCTATGTCCAAACTAGACGGGCAACAGAAATCCCCTGCTATAAGTCTGCACAAAATGGGAACCAGTAATCTGTGAAGGTACCCTAGTGCCATGCCATGCCTGATCTAACAAGGCACCACTATTAAAAAACATACCATGCGAAGCTCAACTAAGCAGACAACTATAAATCCCGAACTAAACAAGCAAAGTAACCCCCAGACTGCTACTACATACCAAACTAAACACAGATGACAGTTCAACCCTAAAATGCCCTGCTACGCCTGAACTAAACAGGTAAACCGTAAGACCAGTGTGAAATGCCCAAGAACGCATGCCATGCTACTCCTTGAGCTAACACACCCCAGCTGAGGGATCAAAGACATGATAAAGACCCGGGATAAAGATAACCCGCTGCGATAAGTAAACAACAGCAAAACCCGTAACGCTGAAAGAAATGTGCCACTACAATGCCTGAACTACAGTAAACATACAACAGCGAACATACTAAAAACTCAATAACAATGCCAAAACTGGCACAGCAAACACTAGCTAAAATGCCAAGCTACCCCATATGAACTAAAGCAGACAACAGCGCACACACTAAAATGCAATACTTGAATGCCTGATCTAAAAAACATAGCAAATGCATAAAACGATGTACTACCAAGCCCGAAATACAAAAAACTGGCAGTAAACATGGGCAAACAAAAAGCCGTACTACAATATATCCGCATAAAATACTGTTGTGCTAAGCAAAGCTAAATAGGCAACACGCAAAAAGCCGTACGCTCCCAAACTACCGTAACTGATTTGTAGAAAATGATTTGCGCGGGAAAAACGAGGACCAACACGGTAACGCGATAACACGATACCTCCAGGCATGACCAAGACCAACGCTACAACAGAGGTTTTTTTTTAAGCCAGAAGACTGCAGAAGAACGAACAACGGAGCAACAAAGCCGCTGGCAACGACGAGCGGAACAACAAATGGAAAGCTAAACCCTAACAGGCAGCGTGGCCAGCCGCTTGTACGTCGACGCTTCTGTGTATAACTATCAAACCGACGTCGGAGCGCGGAGAACCACCTGGAACGAATGGAAACACGGCTGCAAACTACGTGCATGTAAAAGAATTGACAAACTGGGCTAGAGGCCCGTGAAATCCTTCCGTGAACGCAGAAAAAACTCGCAAAACATCCCTGAAAACCCTCCATAGAACGAAGACCTGACACCACGCTGTCATGTCCGAGAACGCAACGCACTGAGCCTGACAAGAGCTAGTAACCGCTGACCACCAGGACAGCCGACTACCCACTCGTTGTGGTTAACTTGGTTAAATTGCTTTATTTAACTTGGTTAAATCGCATTTAACCTCATTATAAGCTGCACTCGTAGATAAGCAGCAACTCCAACTTTGTAACTTGATTTTTAGAAAAAATAAAACTTGAAAAAAGCACTGAGGTAAAGTAGTTGGTTGCCTGTTGGTGATAAGCTTGGCCAGATCTAATGCTGTGTATTTGCTGTGAGCTGAACACATTTTACAAGCTTCTCTTTAATTGAAATCTTAATGTCATTCAATAAAGATGCTCTTTTGACAAGATGTCGTCTTTATTGCTAAACTCCATTGTGGAAAATGATGAAATTCAAACGGAAAAGTACGAACACAGCAAATTGAGAATGATACAAAACGATTGCATACATGTTATAACCACACAGTGATTTAAATAGAGAAGTCTGTGTCGAGTCATGTTTGATTTTGATCAGGTAAACCACACAAAAAGTTTGATTTCATCAGCTGTGTGCACGGATACTTCAGAGATCAGAGAAAAACTTGTTGCTAAACGAGTGTTAAACAAACAGGCAGCTCTCGAGAGGAATGAAGATTCCAGGTCAGTTCGAGTTTAGCTGATCAAGTGAAGAGAAATAAATTGCTTGAAAGAACTGCTGGAAAACAATTCCAGTTCAGAACCTGAAGACTGAGACAAACGGCTCCTTAACTAGAAATCAGGACTTTTACCAAAGGCAATGGTTGACAACAGGTTTTATGTTAAATGTTTATTTACTTAAGGATTTAAGGGCTTCTTCTGACCCCAGACTAGTCAGTTCACCCCACCCAAAAGCAATGGTCTCATAGATAAGCTCCACCCACGATTTTGAGCCGAAAATTTCAGCAAAAAGGTGTGGCTTATACGCAGGTTTTTACAGTATGTGTTTCGGGTCATTAAGAATTTTTTAATTTTTAATAGAATTTTTTATTAATAATTTACTTTACAGTAATAATTTTTTCTTGTATCAGTGCTGTGTGGCACAACATGGCATTATTTTGCAGTACCCTTCATTATAACTAAAGCCTACCTCAGTGTCATTCCATAACACTTCAGTCTCACAATATTCACAAGGCATCTTCCTGAGGTCACACTCTGTCGCCATATGCTGCTGAAGATCTTTCCTTGGTATTTGCTCTCCACAATTATTGGCACAATTAACAGAAACAAATGGACAATCATTCAAATGATCCTAACATGACAAAGTGAATTCATAATGGTTAGTATTTAAGTTAACATACCAAAATTTCAATGTGACCCTACATTCACATATTAATGTGTCCTAAATGAGCCCATTTCAACATATTTTATCAACTCTGTTTGAATTTCTGATTGCACCACTCCAAAATTATTTTTAACACAGAATCCTCTATACTACATAATCATCTCAGCCACTATTTTCCCGTTCAAACATAAATTATTTTCTTTTACATGAATCAATTTTGATAGTGGTTAGCCGAACGGCACTCGCACAGTTGGTTGGTTGGTTGGTCCATCAGCTGTAAACATTTTTTGCAACTCCGCTGACAAGCAGATATAATAGTAGAAAGAGTGTAGCAAGGCGGCCTTTTAAATTGAAAGGAGTTTTACAAGGAAAACAAAAAGCAAAGAACAAAATGTGGCTGACAATTATGTGTGGAAAGTATTCGACTGCCGAAAAAGTGGACATTGAGAGCTGCAAAAGCAATGTAACGATCGATCTTTTTTCGTATATTATCTGTCGACTAGCATCGTACATGTAGGAGCATTCGAAAACTAAATCGGGTTTCACATAAGCTTCATTAACGATGGATCTATCTAGAAACCAGAGCGTTGGCTAAAATCAAGTGCGTGGATGCTTGTTTGCAAGAAAAGGAAAAGCTTTTCAGCGGAAACAGCACAATTACCGTAAAAACCCGCAGATAAGCCGCACCTTTTTTCCAAAAATTTCCGCTCGAAAGCGGGGGTGCGGCTTATCTGCGGGAACATTCGGAAAAGGTGCCGTAAATTTTCGTGAACTGATGCTAATTTATGGAAAATTATGTAAATTAATATAACATAAAACTACAAGAGAGTACCGTTCATTGCTTTTGCAAGTTTGACAGCTCCTACTACTGTTTGCAGTGTCGACAATGGCCTATAACTTTAACAGTAATATTGATACTTTACGAGCCAGAAAATACCACGAGTATTCACGAGTAAGATGGCCAATTGTTTCTTTCTCATTTTGCACTTTGATGGAAAATTTGTCGAACTGATTACGAAACTCTCTTCATGCAACGAGTTTATCTCCAATAAATGGCTCCCAAATCTCTTTAATTTGTCGATATCATTGCCACGAAACCCGAACGCCTCCATCGCCATCTTGTTTTGCTTCACGTTCTCGCCCTAGTCCCATATTTCGCGTCCGATCAAATACCTGGTTACTAAGCTACGAACGTTCAGCAAACGCAAGTTCTTGTTGTTGTGACACAAAAATCTATGGAAAAACTGCGTTGAATGAAGAAATACCTGTCAACAAATGCCAGAAGAAGATCACTCATAATATGTCAAAGTTGGTTTTCATTATATTAAAGAGCTCAAATTGTGGGTAAGACTGAAGTATTTTCTGTTTCAATGTTCATTGAGTTTACATTCGATGAAGAAGACTTCCTAAAGACTCAACTTTGGATTTTTGACTGGACTTTGGATTTTCTTAATTTACTTTCAAAAAACTTTTTTTCCAACATTTGAGTTGTTAAACTCCGGGTGCGGCTTATCTGCGGGTGCGGCTTATCCGCGGGTGTTTACGGTACATTTGTACCTGAATCAGTCTATATGTTCAGATCAATATATTTATTTACAGCATTATTACTTAACGGCTTACATGAAAATTATTCTGCAATGCATACCTACGGAGCGATATAATAAACAAACCATTTTAGTGCTTCGGGTTAAAAAAGAAAAAAAAAGAAAAAAGAAAAAAAACTGTCTCCTATGGGATTTGACCTCGCGACCTCCTGCTCCCCAGTCAGATGCCTACACGAGTGTGCTAATCAGACATACTCAGTCACGTAAGACGAAAATATCTTATATCAATGTAATAGACATAATCCGCCGTTTATCTGTTATCATGTGCATCAAAGAAATGTTTGAATCACCTGCTGCTCATATATTTCCAAGGAATGAAAAACTAAACTTTTAAACTTGGCAAAAAAAAATTCAGTCGTGGCTCGAAGAGCTCTTTGATTTAGTTTTGTCAGTGACCAGACCCAAACCTCCACCTGGTTGGACTTCAAGTGTTTCAATGTTTAAAACCTATAAATCAGTTACTAATGGAAACTTTACGAATCCTCTGGTCTTTACATAGCATGTCTAGTGCGAAATGTCCGATTTTTGAGAGTTTGACTCAAAGAAAATACTATTTATTTATGCTTTTTATGAAAAATATGTTTCAGCGGGATAGAATGTTTGAGTAAACACCTCATTATGTTTGTGTCAAAGAATGTGCTGACGTTGCGACTTTCACTTTCACAAGACATTGAATTAAGATTGGTCAACGAAATGTTTAAAAGCTAAAAATCAATTACTTATGTCTTTGCTCAAGGCATGTTTAGTGTGAAATGTTTGATTTTGAAGCATTTGACTCAAAGAATATACTAAAACTTTATGCTATGGAAGAAAAATATGCTTTAGCGGGCCAGCATTTATCTTTATTTGTAAAATTCATTAACTATTCATGAGGGTGCAAACCAATTCCAGCACAGTATTCAGATCATATGTACACAACAGTACTGTAAACCCTGATACAAATCAAACAAAAGAATTAACTTTTGATACAAACTCCTGCTCAGCTAATTAGTATTCATTAACTTTTGATACAGATCTCTACCGAATCGAATAACAATACTTTACATTCAATTTATTGTTTTCATTTCACAAGTAGAATAAAATATTCGCATCCAATCTCTATGGCCGTTTACAATGGCTCGCCTATTGGCTCGCCATTGTAAATGCCCATACAGATCTCCCGCTCATACATGTATTTATCTACTACTAAACACCATTACGTTCGTGTCTAGGAATGTGCTTGCGTTGCAACTTTCACATTCACAAGGCATTGATTACAATCGTGCAAGGCAGTTCATAGAATTGAAAATAAAAAGACTGAATAAACAGCCGTACAGTATCTTGTCTGTCTCTATGTGATCTTGAACACACTAATTTTTTCAACATAAACAGGCACCATGCTTTGATATTAAACAAAGTGCTTGTATTGGCGACCAAATCTAAGTTGCGTTCAGGCTGCATTCACATTTAACCCGAAACATGTTTAGAATAAACATGTTTCAACGAAACATGTTTCACCTAAACATGCTTGTTATTAGAGTGAATTCGTGTAACCCGTTTTTTATATGCAAATGCGCCGTGTATTATTTAAATGAGCTGTACAGGAAAACAGAAAATTGCGGACAAATCGTAATTATCTGCATGTGGAAGTCAGGTTA
The DNA here is from genome assembly GCF_052425735.1 of Oculina patagonica. Classification (NCBI taxonomy): domain Eukaryota; kingdom Metazoa; phylum Cnidaria; class Anthozoa; order Scleractinia; family Oculinidae; genus Oculina; species Oculina patagonica. The sequence goes on from NC_135769.1 coordinate 19,548,160, forward strand.
AAATTCAAGCATTTACCAATATGTAAAAACCAAAACAGATAACGGGGCTTAAAATTTTTCATGCCTTGAATTGTCTTGCGATTTTAGACAAACATTTTATATTCAACATCCCGTAAAGAAAAACAAATTAAACTTGACTGTAACACAATTCTGCGAGAGCAATCCAATGGGGATCTTTAGCAAATCACGATGACAAACACTTTTTGTTTAGCAAACAAAAGGTTTAATGAGCAAGAAAATAGCTGTGCACGTGTTCTATTACTCTTGGCAAATTTCTTTCCCATCTTCTGAAAAACAACAACGCGAAATGACTAAATCCTGTGTGATTTGAACCAGACCGCTAATTTTTCGATTTAGGTTGAACATGTTCTTGAAGTGCTTAAACGTCCTGTTTATACTTATTTTCTGTATAACTAGTAAAGTGATTTCTTTGAGGTTTTCTGACCACTCGTGTATTGTTTTATTGTACACGAACATTAGAATATTATACGACTCATTAACATATAAAAAACGGGTTACACGAATTCACTCTATTGCATTGTTCACATTAGGTGTCAGTTTCAATTAAACTTTACTCTTGCAAGTTGCCAAGTTCTGGTTTCAACAATAATTTTTCCTCTGCTTCAAAAAAGGGGGAAATAAATTTGCCCTATTGTTGACTGTTTATTAACAGACTGCAACAAATTAGCAACAGGCTCAGTTCAAATCCCCCCAAAAAAGAATTGCACTTAAAAATTCAAATTTGCTCTGCAAGTTATGCCTAACTTCAAAGCCTGTTTCCCAGTTTGGTGATTTGATTGAACTACCGGTAAACCTGTCTCTATATATTTCCACCATCTGTTGATAAACAGTCGACCATGGAAAAATTGTTATTTCCTTCTTTGAATGAGAGGTGGAATTAATATCTTTTATGTGGGGAAAATGAAAACCCGAACTTGACAACTTGCTAGAACAACTTTGAGTTGAAAGTTGCAAGTTGTGCTGTGCAAACTGCCAATCAATATTGCAATATTGGAACATTGTGCCACAACATTGCTGAGAAATCCCATCAAAAAAACATCCAGTTTAACTGTACTTTCCCTATCTACACTAAATGTGCAACACGATTGAAGGGTCTTGACTCTTTCACTTTAGAACTGGCCTAAACTGCTAAAGATTCTTCTCAGGTGACAGTGCAATAATAAATTATATATTAAATGATACAAGAATGAACTTATTTACCAAAACTACAAAATTTCAATGTAGTGGATGTGGTGACTATACATACACATAATAAAAAATAAACGATATCCATATCATGCAATCCAAGTGAATACTGAAACACGGCATTATATCTACAGGGCTGCAAATAATTTTTTTCACTTGAAAGGACATAAAATTATGTCCTACTAAGACGTCACCTTGGTCAGACAAAACAAAATTGTGGTCGGACAGATTTACATTCATTGTTGCCATAAAATGATTTACGATCAAAAAATTGTTCAGACATCATGTCTGACCACACTAGGGATTTCATCGGACACGAGCAACTTTTGGTCGGCCAATGTCCAATAACCGACTGTTATTTGCAGCCCAGTATCTAGGATAAAATGTAGGTGTACCCACACATGTACCTGTAATTTCTCAAGGGGTCCTTTCCATGTGCAACCATGCTGTGTCTTTGCTTGACAGAAAACCTCACGAGCCATTACTTCCCGCTTAACAAAATGGTCTGGGAAGATCTGAGGTTTGAGGATAATGATAAAAAGAGAATATTATTTAATTCTTATGTCATAATAATTACAATGTTCAATCCACTACCACAAACTCAAATGCTGGCGGTGAAGAAACTCATTTGTTTATCATCGCACAGAAAGCTGACATTGATCACGTCTCTCAGTACATGGTGGTTTCACAGAAATTTGAGGTGACTGAATTGCAAATAATTATGTTGAAAAAAGTTTGGAAAATGATTAAGTACTGTGAACGAGAGTGATTTTGATGGTCAGGTTTTTCCATGGTGGTATTTTTCAGCTTTTCTTTAGCAATTGTACAAGAGCGAGAGTTGGTCTGATAAAATTTTTTAGCTCTAAAAAATAAGATTTTAGTGAGAGTTTACACCACTAGTCAAGAGCTAATGACAAGAAAAAGAATAAGTGTAACCCTTTGTGCAAAGGGAGCTAATAAACATTCCACAGTGAGGCTAAATGCACCATTTTACAATTTAAGGTGCATCAAAGAGAATTCCAGGAACAATCTAAAATGGCTTTTTCCGTTTTCAAATATCTGTTTTAGATCTGGAGATATTTGAGCTTAAAAATTCTGTAAAAATTGCAAATTATAGGGGACTGATGAAGCCATCTACTCAACTCAATATTTATGTCAAATACAAAAATTTGCTGCAGAAACAAGAAACTTGGCAGACTAACAGTTCTGTTACCATGGCAACTCACCTTTTTCAGTCCTCACCAATTTGTTTTCAATATTTTAGTAATTTGGAAAAATAAACCAGGCCATAAACCTGGACTACATAACCCATTTATATGCATGGCAGATCACGCACATGAGGCATCAATGGCAAATATCAACATGAAAGGGCAAAATTGGCCAGAAACGCCTTTAGCATCAGGGGGTCTGGCATGCAGTGTGTTGCCATGGTAACAAAATTGTTAAGCTCATATTGTGGAACACACTTAGCAGTGTGTTACTACATAGAATCAAACATTTTCGATACAAATTGGTTGAGATATCCGCTTTTTCATATTTGATCCAAATTTGGTTGAGTTTGTGTCATCATTTAGCCAATTTGCATATTAATTTTTAAAAACTTAAATATCTCTAGAAAGAGGCCTCAGATATTTGAAAACAGTAAACAGCATTTTTCTTATCATACAGATTGCTTGTTAATGTCTTAAAACGGTGCAGATAGGACAGAAGCGTATTTCATCATATTAGAACTTTCAGACTAGTCCAAGGTAAGCCTGAAGGGCAAAACATAAATTATATTATTATATAAACAGAATACCTTGAGTAATGAAAGTTAAAAAACTGAAATCAAACTTCACACTAATATCCTGGTTTACCTTAATCGTGTCTGAACCAGGTTGTTGTGCACAACTACATTTTTGTATTCAATGCTTTAGTTTCAAACCAGTTTGACTTTCTGCATCTTTAATTTACATATGTTTACCTGCGACTCTGAAAAACACTCCTCATCCTCAGGACATTTTGAATCGCCATTCCTAGAAAAGTGAGGGTAGTACTTACTAGTTTATACCAATGACTGATCGATTACTTTATATATTTATTAGTTTTGTTGCTATGCATGGTATACCTGCCAACTGTCAACCTTCAGGTTATCTAGACTTTTGGCCTCTTAACAATGTTACATGTAAATTTAATCCAATTTCAAAGAATTTTAAATGCCTACTAGTGTTTGATTAATCCTCAGACTGTGTCCAATCCAAAGGCATTGAACATCTTTACCAGAACTTCTTCGAACTATCTGATTTCAACTCCACCCTGGAAATATGGCATTAATTCGGTTTGGCGTTTTGTATCAAGAGAATATAGTATACATGAAGCTGGCTGCATGGTGCAACTAGAGATGCAGGGTATTCTTTCCGCCTATTTTGGAAATCATTAGATTGTCTCTAGAAATCTGGGTACTCTTTTTTTAAATCTGAGTACTCTGAAGACAAAGAACCTCACGCTTGACTGAAAACCGGAAACTGTGAATGTAAGGACCACTAGAATTACAAGCTTTAATACGAGAGCTGCTACACTACTGAAATAAAAAGCCTACCTGTCACCCAAAGTACTGAAGACAGAGTAGTAAAGGGAGCTCATTAACCGTGCGCAGCCGGTTCATAATCTGGCCGGCATTTCATTTTGTCGGTAAATCGTTCCAGACCCGCGCGGCCCAGCCGGGTTCTTGGTCACGGTCACGCAAGTTTTGATGTTTACTAGCGATCACTCGTTTAACATGAACACCCTGCTCTCTCTTTAGAGTGAAATGAATATTTTTGTGTCATTCGAGTGTTTACCAGAAAAGAGGACTGAATAATCACATAGCGAAACCAAAGACCGCTTGGACATGTCCAAGCTATTTAAAATTACCACTATGTCAGACCCATGCCACGCGATCGCTCGCCTGTAGCTATAAATAATTATTCACCTATTTTGAAAATATTTACGAATACTCTGCGCTCTGTTTGTGTGAAATATTTATTTTTGTTATTCACGCATTTGGCTCGGAGCGAGTACAAGTCGTACAATTTACCCGGAACGTGTTGAATATTGCAAAACAACGACTTGTTTTCTGGATATTCCAATTTTTGTTTTGAGTTTACATGTATTTTGGGAAATGAAACAAAAATTGCAAGCTCAGCAAGAATGTGTCAAGGCACAGGATACACGTCATCGTGCCAGGAGGGAATTAAATTCCTGTTGAATCACACAGTCTGGTATGCTTTATTTATAGGTGGTTTTCACTGTCACGCCACTGTCACGCCGCGAAAAAATAAATCCAAAACCACTGAGTCAAAAAAATCAAGAATATTACAGGTTGTAGAAATCTACTAAATAAACTTTTTGTCCAAGTCTCAGGTCAGTATGTTGTTCCGTACTTGAGTTATCCGTGAAAATGTTTCACGCAAATTTAGAGAGCACAGTATGGAAACTCCATGCTGGAGTCAAACTGGTTGGACTCCAACATGGCCGCCGCAAATCAATGAAAAAATCTGGCATTGAATTTTGCTACAAAAAGCGGTCAGATCACCCTCGTGAACAAGTTAACATTCACATAACCACTTCTAGCAAAACCTCAACTGTTCAGATTGCTAAAAATCGCAAGATAAGGCATTTTTAAAGAGAATGTGGCGGCCATCTTGGATCTTGTGTGGCGTGAAACTCCGAAATTCAAAATGCTCTATCTTAAAGACGGCGATTGCTATCGAGTTAAAACCTTCAAAATGATATATATTAAGGACGTCTAATAGCCAGTAAAGGATAAAAACTCACGGGTCTTGCGATTATTGATTTTAGAATTTTAATGACGTCACATGAAACCAAGAATACTTGCAAAAGCTCATCGGACGACGCTAAACGAAGAAATACAACGGGATGGCCTTTGTCTACTCTTTATTCTGGCGTAAAATGGACTTCTTTTTAATGCCATTCATGAACTGGTTTGGGTTTATTTTATTGAACATTCCGAACAAAATAAATATTTGCATGCGTAAGAAGGAATTTTTCCGGCCAGGCATGTGGATTAAAGCAAGTGACGAGGTGAAGGAAATTCATGTCACGCACACTCCGTGACTCACGCAAACACGACTTGTGTGTTTCTCAAGTGACTGATTTTCTGAAGATTTTTTTTATACTGTGAGGCGCCGTGCCTTTCTCGCCAAAGAACAGAAAGAGGTGGTCAAACATTAACCGCATGGTTATAAACTGCTTGAAGTTTTCTTGTTATCTTATTGCAAACGCCAGACTTTCAGCTAGGATTTTGAAAGTGGGAGTTCAAAGTTAATGTGGGCTGAAGGCCCACATATTTAATATGGGGCCACAGGCCCCATCCTCCTAAGGGGGTTTGGGGGCATGCCCCCCCCCCCCCCCCAGAAATTCTTGAAAAAAATTGAAGCCTCTTAGATGTTATTTCCATGATTCTGACAGCTGTAAACGCCTTTCAATTAAGTTATTACCCGCTGTTTTTCCTTGAATATTTTGCAAAACTATCCTTTCTTCAAATTAGCTTGTTTGATTGAATCATATTCAGGGAAAAAAGTTTTATTGTTGTGAACATAGCACTGTGAACAGTGATAGCGATGCATAACATGGGACACTATCCATAGGCATACATGTCATAATCAATGGTAGGTTTGCAAGGCATTATTGGGCAATTTCGTATCTTTTGCAGCAAAGGAAAAGGTAGCCTGCGTTGCAGACGCACACAAAAGTTTGTTCCGGCCCCCTGCGTGTTACCAGGGTTTTCTACAATAACCTCTGATTGGCTCTTGAATAAGGTCGTTCTTTTGTGCACCATAATTATTGGTTGAGTGGATCTCGTGAAACCATAGTTACGCGTTCGATGAGTACCAGATACCAGATCGATACAGGAAAACGTTAGTGTCACAATTTGTACATTTGCCGTTCTGTATTGGATTTGGTCATCCAATTTATTTCGCTTCTCACTAGTTTAGAAAGGGCACTATATGCTGTCGGGGGAGGCATTTTAAGTTTAATAGAGCCGTAAAACCGTCGCTTTTTCAAGCTATTAAAATAGCAAATGTGCCGGGCAAATGTGTGGAGGTCATAGGTCTGCACAGTTTCCCATTTGTATATTTTGACACCTCTGTTTTAAACTTGTCATATGTACAGTCAACTCCCGATAACTCGAACCCTCGCTAACTCGAACCTCGCGCTAACTCGAACCAAAATCGATTTCCCCTGGATTTCTGTTATACATTTACTGTAATTTTACCCTCGGTAACTCGAACCCTCGATAACTCGAATCTCCCGCTAACTCGAACCAACTTTCGTTTCCCTTCAGGTCATTTTCTATATAATTTTACCCTCGATAACTCGAACCATGTCTGTCAATACGTGACAACTCAAAACAAACAGTGTGCTGTAGTCCAAAACGTTGAATTTATTTTAAAATAAAAAACGTCCACGAGTTAGAACACCCCTCAAAACACGATAGTATAGCATAGTCTGCGAATACTACCGCCTCTCATTCGCTCCCGCAACGAAGAGCTTTCGCCCTTTGTTGTGGGGGCGAATGAGAGGCGGCTGTATTCGCAGTCTACCTATAGCATTAGCGTTGTTCTGTCTTTGAAACCTGCAAAGTTCGCAGCTAATTTGCTTTGTTTTACGTTACGCTCTGATTTATACCTGAGAGTGATTTAGAAATATGTTGTTCCTTTTTTTTCGTTCAGTTTCTCTATGCTCTTATTAGATTTGTTTATTTAAAATGTACATTGGTTTACACTGTTGTATGAATAGAAAATCAGTAAACACCCTTTTTTCCTTTATTTCCGGTCATTTGTTTTCAACTCCCGATAACTCGAACTCTCGATAACTCAAACCATTTTTAATTTCCCTTGAAGGTTCGAGTTATCGGGAGTCAACTGTAGTTACCGTACTATTGTGGTTAGTCTTGGATCATTCATATTGCGATATATTATTTTAAGCTCTCAAAATGTTCTCTCTGGTCCTAAATTTTCTGTGAAGATGTTGACTACTTGCATTCTGCATTTGTAATGCCTGGTCCAGCTCTTTATAGTGTTGCAAGGCGTGTTGCTTCTCATCACAGATGGTGGATGTTCGTTGTGTGACATTCTTTCACCACAAGACAAAATTTGTGTAGATTTTTAATGTAGATTATTTTAAAAACATTTCTATCACGACTTTTTTGCTTGTCAGCTGTGTATGCTCCTTGTCGTTATTGTTTTCTTTTTTTATCAGGTAGTTCGAACTGGCTGCTTTTTTACCGCTTCAAATGCTAATTTCCACTGATGTCACTGATCTGCTGTGATCACCGCCAAGTTTATTTTGTATCTGTTATTCATCAAAAGTTAACTATTGTTTCACAAGATCCATTCGACCAACCGCGGTGCATGAAAGAACGGCCCTATTCAAGAGCCAATCAGAGGTTATTATAGAAAACCCTGGTAACACGCAGGGGGCCAGAACAAACATTTGTGCGCTGGTTCGCAGACGGACCATACCAGGGTTTTGTTCGTCTGCAACGCTAGGATGGATTGACTTCTTTTCTTATTTTGAATGTTTTAAATGCAAAGATCTTTCAATTTAATTTCCCAGAAGGACCAAATGTCTAAGAAAATCACTGTATTAATCATCAAAACAGATAAATGTAATGGCGGCTTAATGCATTTGAACAGCAGCTTTGTTTGTGATTCTTTAATTGTAGAGCGCAGGGAGAGAACGGCCCCTGGACTTTCTGGCTAAATCGAACATCATCAAAACAGCTCCAAATTGCGCATGCAGGTTTGTTTACGTGTGCTTAACACTGTCCTGTCTTTCATTTCACTGGTCTTTGTTTCGTTTTTGAAAAATTACACATGCAAAAAGACAAGGTTTTTGCTCGCGCAGTGTCTTTTGTCTTTTCTTTTACAAATGATAAACAAAGGAAACCTTTTGTTTCTCAAAACGATGAAGTCAGCTAAATTTTTAGGGTTACAGTCCTAGCCCTAATGCAAAAGGTAACCCCAAGGCCTTAGGGTCGGGGTTAGAGTTTCAGATAAGGGTTACAGACTTAGCCCTAACGCAAAAGCCTAGCTCTAACGCAAAAAAAAAAAAACTTAACACTAACCCCAAGGGATTAGGGTTAAGCCGTTTCAAGTTAAGTTTAGGATCAGAGTCAGCCTCAACCTTTAGATCACGCTTTTAATGCAGTAAGCTTTCACGCCAGTTTGCTTGCTTGCAGCTAGCTTTTTCTGCAGTCTGCTTGCGGTTAGCTAGTTTCTGTTGTTTCGGGCAAGACTATTTTACTCTGTTACCGTTAGCTGTAATTTGCCGAGGTGAAGGTAAAATAAAGACTGTTTGTTGATTGAATACGTTTGCTCGTGTTGTCACATTATACTAGTTTTGCTTTCAGTTAAGTGCCGCCGGCTTGCTCTCACTTCTATCTCCACTCCTTACATCATCACACATCTACAAAATCCCGCGAAAACAAGATAAACTAAGGCACGAATCGATTGATTGATTTATTGATTGATGAATATTTAATGAGGCACAGAAAAAAATTTTGCAAGGGAAGGTCCCCTGCCAAACCTCTAAAGAATTTTTTAAAGTCTAAAACCAGGTCACTTCTCGGCAACTTTGTCGCGGCAGCACCCAAGCGGACCCTGCAAAACTCGCGTTGACAAAGCTTCCTGCAAGAAACTCTGACTTGTTTTAGGCTTTAGGCCGCCAGGCTCAAAACTACCTTGGTTTGTGCAACGTTTTTTTGGAAGCGCTAAACAGCGCTGTTGTACAAAACAAAGGCAGAAACATCACTCAGTTCTTCGAGCGATGCTGTAAACTTACGGGTATTCAGACTTAATGATGTCCTTCAACCACCTGGCAGCCGCACTTGAGCTAAAACTATAAACTTCTTCGTTTTACTTTTAAAGCCGCCATTTCGCTCAATTCAAACTCTGCCGCCTCTACTACCGAATTAGGTAGACTGTTTTTTTCGGAGCCGCACAAAACAGTTGCCGTTGGCCACAAAGACGTGTGTTTTGGGTCACGTGGGTTACAGCTGTCAAATGAAAAGGTAAACGCACGTGAGCACATTCCTTAGCTTGTTGTATAACCTGCGACCAGGCGTTAGTCATTCGACCGTTAATTCATTCACCGGAGACTAGACATGTCTGCGGTTTTATGCAAATTCAGGTCGTGTCACGTAATTGTAATGAGTGCTGTTTTGGGATCATTCTCTGTTGTTAAACATCGTGATACATTAAACATGCTTATTTAAGTGAAAAATAATTGCTCCGAGACTGTTGATGTCGTCCCTAAACAGAAATACATCCAAAAACTGCACAATCTTTGATTTGCATAAAGCACAAACATTCAATTCCCCAGGGGCCAGTACAACCATCCCGACGCACGTTCAAATTTTGGCGCGTTACAGATCGACCAATCAGAAGTGTTTTCATTGTTTCAACGAGCTCTAAGGAATGTGCTCACAACAGCCTACCTAATTCGGTAGTAACATGTGACCTTACGTCACAATGCAGTATCCAGTCCTACTCTACTCAAATCAACAAGAAACATGCGCAGCGAATCGAGGACATGCTTGTAAAATGGTTTCTCGCCTTCCGTAGACGCTTAGAAAACCCTGCAGGGAAAGATGTACACGCGATGCGTTGGAAAACTCAGACTGCTAGCTGACTGGGAGAACGTAAGCTTGCAAAATGCCTTTTTTTGCATACATTATTTCTGAAAAACGAAGAAAAGACCAGCCAAATGCAACACAGGACAGTGTTAAGCACACGTAAACAAACCTGCATGCGCAATTTGGAGCTGTTTTGATGATGTTCGATTTAGCCAGAAAGTCCAGGGGCCGTTCTTTCCCTCCGCTCTACAATTGTACTTTTGATTCACGAGAAGAACACAACAGTTAGAAAACATGCTAAAAAAGCGTAAACAGAAAAAGAAAAACACGCCAGCAAGGCTAAAACAACTCTTGAGAGCAAAAAGGAACGTAATTTTTTAAAGTTATAGACACATGTTTTGTTACATTTAGCACAGAAATTCGTAAAATACCACACAAAACAGGTCATCGAAAATCTCCTATTTCTGAAAAGTGGCCATCCTTTGGACAGACGGACGGCCTCCTGGCTAAAAGCCTAGTGAATGCCTCATGTCCCAAACAACTGAAACAAAACTAAAGCCTGGTTTTCATATGTTGGGAAAATCCCAGACGATCGGGGATTTCACTGTTTCCCCACCAACCCAGATTTTGCCGACTAATGAACACTTGAAATCGTAAATATCCCCGAGCATGTGGGATGGTCAGGGACAAATCTGGAGAATTGGGAGGGTTTCTATTTTCCCGACGCATCCCAGATTTCTGCGATGGTCGGCAATCATTCAAGATATATGAAAACTCCAATTCTTAGTGTTGGGGACGTCGGCTCCAGTCTCTTACCGCCCCTCACAACTAAAAATGGCCTCTGTCACTGCCGATCAAGGCGACTCTGTTCCCAGATTTTGCCGATATACGGCAAAATCTGGGATGGTCTGGAAACGGTAAAATCCCCGATCATCTGGGATTTTGCCGACATATGAAAACCAGCCTTAAACAAATGTCATGATTTCCGATCGCGTGGGCGGTTTTTAATGCTTTGATTAGAGTCCCATGGCAAAAATAATTAGAACACTAACTACTTCTTTAGGTGAGCTAGTTGATATTTCTTTGTCTTTTTTCAGCCTTACAACCGCTCACACACGCAACAAAAGTGTAGGTGTCCGTGAAATAAAGTTTTGATGTCCGACAATAGATCAACTCCTCTGTGACTACGTCTCGAATTTTTAAACAAGAGTCTTGCCGTTTCGCGAAGTCTCGAACTGACCGTTCTATACCCCTTCTTGCAATTTAGCTTACCTCATGGAACTTTCAATGCAGCCTCTACAGAACCTGTGGCCGCAACTTGTTTGGACGGGTTCTCGCAGTCCCAAATGACAGAGAGAACATTGGTATCTGGATTCCAATGGCGGATCAAAGAGCTCGTCGTATCCTTGCTCGGCTTGCTGCACAGCAGGTTCCTCGTTTTTTGTTACTAAGCACACAGAATTTGGTTCAGAAGGAACCGGCATAATTGCGAATATCCTGCCGCTTTTCTGTTTCTCTAGAAACAAAGACGAATCAGAGACACCGTCAATACGAAGACCTTCCAGTGAAAGTCCAGTGGGTACGGTGGGGACAGGCAAGCTGCTGAGAAAGCCGAGCTGCATGCCGGTCCAAGTTCTATAAAAAAACACGTGACAGATGTGACGTATTGGCCGTTCCGAAAATGAGCAGGGAACTGGGGCGAGTTTCAAATTTCAAGCAATCGATAATCTGACACCACCAAATGAAAGATCATGGTGAGATTGGTCATTTGACCAAGTTTGATGCTTTCAGGATGAACAGAAACGAAGTTATCGACCTTGAAACATGGTTAAAAATTCATACAAACGTCCCGACTCGCGACTCTCATTATCATGGGCAGAGTCTTTGCAAGAACACACTCGCGAAACACGATCTGATAGAGTTCCTTTAGTAATCACATACAATCTAGCACTTCGTAACATTCAGAAAATACTTAACAACAAACAAGCTCTTCTTCACTCCTCTTCCAACTGTAAAGAAATCTTCAAAAAAACACCCGTGGTATCTTACCGGCGCTCTCCCAACCTTCGAGATTACTCCTCCGAGCGAAACTTAAAAGCCCTAACCAATGCAGTCAACCGCCACCCGGCACCTTCCGCTGTAACACAAATCATGGATGCCTCACTTGCCCCCATATCGAAGATGGCAAAACTACATATACCTTCAGCAGTACTAACGAAGTCAGACAGATTAAACATCACATAACATGCAACTTAACTAACCTTGTATATAAAACTGCTGGAGCGATCTGTGGTCATAGCTTAAAATATAAAAAAAATGGTTTAAACAGATCTAAAAATATAAAAGGATACTCTAAATTTTCGATCGCCTTCTGCGGTCTTCTTCAGAGAATGATGGATTTTGCAAGGTTCGCAGAATTCTAATAAGTTGCATTGACGTTATTGTTCGTTGCCCCCCTGGGGAGCAACTAGCGATGCGTAGACCCTTGGGAAGGGCGCTCTTTCGTTTATAGTGTTTTTGTCGAGGAAAGAATGTAAAGACTCCAGAAACAGTCTCGATAAACGCCAACATTCAGTTTACAGTGGAGATGCCTACAACAACTATGGGCAAGAACAGCATAGCCTTCCTGGACACCAACAACACCGTTAATGAGGATGGTAGGATCGAAGTGGGTGTATACCGCAAGACCACACATACGAGCAAGTATTTAGACTTCCATTCACACAGCCCAGCGCAAAGCAAGAGAGCTGTCGTTAAGACTCTAATGGACCGAGCTAAGTGCATTCCATCAACAACCGCGCAAAGACAAAACGAGAAACAACGCGTTATTAATGACTTAAAAACTAACGGTTATCCCGAGAGCTTCATCAAGTCAGCTGGCGAATCAAACAAAACAAACACGCAACCAAGAACCCAGGAGAATCCGAAGGCATACACGTCCATCCCGTATGTGAAAGGAGTGTCGGAGCGCGTTCGACGGATTTTGAACCGCGAAAACACCAAGACAGCGTAGCGCCGACACGGTGGACCGAAGTGGCCCTGCATTCTGTAGTTGCTCCGACAGCGTTTAAACCAGAACGAACGTTAGGAAATATCTTCAAAAAGCCCAAGGACCGACCGAATAAAGAGCGGTTGAAAGGAATTGTATACAAAGTGACTTGCAGGACATGCTTATTTGCATACGTTGGGGAAAGCAAAAGAGGCTGGAAATCGCGAGGAGCCGAACACAAGCCCGGAACAAACGGAAATATCAACTCCGCAATTAAACAACATGCAGAAATCGGCCACGACATACATCCAAGTTACGCCGAAATTCTTGAAACAGGTGTAAGCAGCAAGAACAAAAGACTGTTTCTGGAGTCTTTACATTCTTTCCTCGACAAAAACACTATAAACGAAAGAGCGCCCTTCCCAAGGGTTTACGCATCGCTAGTTGCTCCCCAGGGGGGCAACGAACAATAACGTCAATGCAACTTATTGGAATTCTGCGAACCTTGCAAAATCCATCATTCTCTGAAGAAGACCGCAGAAGGCGATCGAAAATTTAGAGTATCCTTTTATATTTTTAGATCTGTTTAAACCATTTTTTTATATTTTAACCTTGTATATATGATAGAATGTAAAAGATGTAATAAACAATATGTAGGAGAAACAAAACGTACTCTTCGGGAACGTTTCACTGAGCACAGGCAGGCCAGCAATAATCCAAGGCACAAGAAAGCAGCCACTGCAGTCCCTACTCATTTCAACATGCCAGGTCACTGCACATCAGACATGTCTCTAGTTCCTCTTGAATTGCTACCCACTAAAAGTACTTCTCGTCGCAAAGCAAGAGAAGCATATCTCATAGACCGAGGCAAAACTCTTGAACCTAATGGCCTCAATAGACGCTCTGAACAGTGATCTGTTATATCTTTAGATCGTTATATGAAAGTTAGCTTTAGTTTATTATTATTTTTATTTCATTTTTTTTTTCATCTTTTATATATTATTAGTGCGTGTATTTCCTTTATACGTATATATTACACCCTCGACGCTGTATTTTATGCTTTTTCCTTATATGGCTATCGTGTTACGTATTATCCACTTGTATACTTTAATTTAAATTTAAGGAGCCGTTAAGTTTTATCTCACTCTAGCTCTGGCCCTGTAGAAGACTAGTTGACTAGTCGAAATATCGGCCAAATAAATTGTCCAACACAAGTGTCGTCGTACTAGCCGTGCATTTAAAATTACTGTTTTATACACCTCGAGTGAGTTCTAGTACATGCATCTCCAAGCTACGTGAGATCCGACAAAGAATTGTGCCATAGTCTTCCTAACGTTGTGTGGCCCTCTGCATTTAATCGTCCCACATATCTCATTTTGAGACAGCGTCCCCCAAAACCATTTATAATAAAGTGACAATCTAACGAGCGTTCTGATTGGTTTAAACAGCGTGCTTTATTAAAGAAATAAAAAACGATCCCGAGTGCATTGTTGAGTTATATAAGCACGCAGGAATTTTTAAGAACACGAGTTTTTAAGAACACGAGTTTTTTGCACTTCTCGAGTGTTCTTAAAAATTCCCAAGTGCTTATATAACTCAACAATGCACTCGGGATCGTTTTTTATTTCTTTAATAAAGCACGCTGCTTACGAGTGCTCTCGCCATCTTTTACCGTTTGCGTACATGCGTGCGCGTGCAGCTTGTGGATCATTTCAAATCTCGCTGTTTTAGCAAACCGAGGAAAATTTTCAAGGTTTGAGTGGTTAGGCTCTATCAAAAAGTAATGATAAGACCTCAAGTAAAGCTTAACGTGCTTCTATTCCAAAAATTCAGACACGTTTTAAAAAAAAAGAGTTTGTAGATCAAAAGACTTTTGACACCGTCGCGTACGATCCGTCACGCCATTCCGCGCGTGCATCCTGGGATTAAATCTTGTTTAAATCCAATTTCTCTAAAGTTTTAAGCAAAACTTTATTATAAAACAAATAAAAAAGCCTTGGCCGTGCTTTGTTCTGTTATAAAGCACTCAAGGAAGTGATCACGATAGCACTCAAGGGAGAAACACTCGCCTGCGGCACGTGTTTCACCCTACACTTCTTTCGTGCTCTCGTCACTTCCTTGCGTGCTTTATAAAGAACAAAGCACGGCCAAGGCTCTTAAATTTTTTATGATTTTTTTGTGATACTCTTTAAAATGGGCAAACATAGTAATTTCATCTTAGTTTCTTTCAAATAATGGTTTTTTGGCAGGATTTTACAGCTGTTACAAAATGGATAAAAATTTTAAGAGTTTATATGGTTTTGTAGCCTGCGTACTTGTCACGGTTTCGCCGCTTGCTTGCGCGCGCTAAACCCAACAATACCGCCAGCTACGCAGGCTAATGGTTTTGGGGGACGCTGGCTCGCAAATAGAGAGTATGTATGGATTTTGAACCATGTTTCAAGGTCCATAACGTCGTTTCTGTTCATCCTGAAAGCATCAAACTTGGTCAAATGACCGATCTCGTTGTGATCTTTCATGTGGTGGTGTCAGATTATCGATTACTTACAATTTGAAACTCACCCCAGTTCCCTGCGCAACTTCGGAACGGCCAATGACAGTATGACATAGGATTTTAAAGAGCGCGAGCGCGCGTCCCCCTCCCACGATCGCACTTCGCGCTCGAACTTCCTTTCTCCTAGATCCCTCCCCTTCGAACGCCAGCCACGCAGGCTACCCGACCGCTGGTCCAGGGGGACGCGGGCTCTGGGAACGAGAATGATCATCTCTGAGTCCATATATGCCATCTCTGATGGACCCATTCTCGTCCCCATAGCCCTTTCGTTTCTCTTAGCCGGCTGGGCCTAGATTCTAGGACTTCCGGTCTTCATGTATGCAGTCACGATGTTTCAAAAAAATGTATGAGAGAGAGGATCTAGGAATTCTTTGTTCCAAGCAGCCAATAAAAAAAAATTGGATTAATTCAAAAATTCTATGTCCCCAGAGACCTTCGTTTTCTCGTGCCAAGGCCTAGCCTGCTAAGAGAAACGAAAGGGCTATGGGGACGAGAATGTGATTGACCCGCTCGGATCCGCGGGCTCAGGATAGCATCACGTAAGGTAACGAAGTGATAAGGTAGCAAGAAAACAAGGAAACAAGGTAAGAAATAGACGTTTCGTTGTTGTATTCCAAGTAAAATTTAAAAATTTTAGACGTTGTTGTATTCTTTGTTGTTTACCTGCGTCTCAGGTTGTTTTCAAGCGTTTTCGGCGAGTTGCGCTGCGTGGTGGTGTTCTTAAATTTTGTTTTTCCATAACCCGAAGGCGAAAAAAATATTGCCTAGAAAAATTGCCCAAACCCCTGCCCCTAAAAGAAAAATAGCTGTAGTACAATTTAAAAAGCAAATTAGTTTCCGGATTTTTTAGATAACGTTAACCGCGGTAATTGTGCTTTAATCTTTTATTTGTTTCCGTGATAGCTTGACTCAATTTTAGCTGGTGCGTGAATTTAATTAAAAGTAAAAAAAATTAAAAAATTAAAAAATTAAAATCAAAAATTAAAAAAACTCTTAGATATGCACAGTGTGACCTGGAGTCTGCCGGACTATATTTGACCACAGGCAACCCAAGTTCACTAGGTGAATTAATTTTTTGTAAAGTGTAAGCGAACGTGACTCTCGGCTTCGAGCGGTGTTGTGTTACAAAGTTGCGATTTATAAGGGTTTGTATGGGAACTCAGGGATTTTGGTTCAAAAGGTATAAAATTAAATATTTTATAAATAAAATCGACTTACCTTGTTTCCATGTTGTATTCTTTGTTGTTTACCTGCGTCTCGGGTTTTCGGCGAGTTGCACTGCCTGGTGGTGTTCCACTATTTAATAAAGAAACCAATATTTAATTTTATACCTTTTGATAGGGCTTTCCACAAGTTGCTCGAGATTTCCCAAAAAGTTGCCCGTAATTTCTCAAAAAGTTGCTCCAAAACTCCAAAAAAGTTTCTTCTGATAATGAAAGTTGCTCGAAAGTTGTACCAAAAAATCCAAAACGCTGCTTCTAATCAAGAGAATTTCTCTAAATATATGCTTACTTCCCTTTAAGGGTAAGATTTCTAACCAGTTTTATGCAATTTTACAGCAAAAGAAGTATCTAAATAACATTTAAATGGGAAAATTTGTTAAATACGAGGATTTCTTTAACTGAGAAAAATCGTGTAGATATCGATGACGTCATTTTTGATGACGAGTTTTGAAATGTTTTAATGCAGAATGAGCCGAAAGTTGAAACGTCTTCATATGTTCCCCGAAAATCTTCGGCAGACTTCGTTAATCTTCGGAAACGTTCGTATTGCCTTTGAACAACACTCGGATAATCTTCGGAGATCTTCGGTACGGAAATTGCTCAAAATGCAACAATTTGCTCGAGAGGAAAAATTAAAAAAGTTGCTCGAAGGGGAAAAAGTTGCTCGAAACATGAAACGTTGCCAAAAAGTTGCCGAGCAACTTGTGGAAAGCCCCACCTTTTGAACCAAAATCGCTGATTTCCCACACAAACCCTTATAAATCGCAACTTTGTAACACAACACCCCTCGAAGCCGAGAGTCACGTTCGCTTACACTTTATAAATAATTAATTCATGTAGTGAAGTTGGGACGCCTTAGTGAGCCTTAGCACTGACCTCAATATTTTCCAAAAACAATACAGAAATAAAATACACT
This sequence comes from Oculina patagonica, assembly GCF_052425735.1. NCBI lineage: Eukaryota > Metazoa > Cnidaria > Anthozoa > Scleractinia > Oculinidae > Oculina > Oculina patagonica. The sequence goes on from NC_135769.1 coordinate 19,565,668, forward strand.
GCTACATGCTAGCAGTGCTAAACTGAAATAAAATCTTAAAATAATGCTCGTTTTGCTAAATTTTTGTTAAAACTATGCTAGCACAATCTACCAAAGCCTAATCTCTTACCAATCACAAAAACATCTGTTCTCCATTTTTAGAATCTTCGATAAAACTAGTGGTAACCACAGGTTAGAAAGTGCGGGCCTTGACGCACTTAGAAAAGGCACAGGCGGCCCAGGCTCTCTCGTTAATTATTTGCAACGGTCGTTGTCGGTTCGACTCAAGCGATCGAAAAATATGCTTCATAAATTGACGAATTTGAGATCTTTCGTTCCTAAATTACAATAAACTGTAAGCCATATAAATAAAGATCACTTACCTATTGTTGATTGTCTGTTATTGTGTGATTTTCAGGGGTTTTGGGACGTTTATTCCCCACTTGCCGCTGACGCCCCCTACTAATATTAATATTGGTATTAGTAGGGGGCGTCAGCGGCAAGTGGGGAATAAACGTCCCAAAACCCCTGAAAATCACACAATAACAGACAATCAACAATAGGTAAGTGATCTTTATTTATATGGCTTACAGTTTATTGTAATTTAGGAACGAAAGATCTCAAATTCGTCAATTTATGAAGCATATTTTTCGATCGCTTGAGTCGAACCGACAACGACCGTTGCAAATAATTAACGAGAGAGCCTGGGCCGCCTGTGGAAAAGGTACTGGTACGAGAGTGCGTAATTTTAGATGGCAGTGTCGATAAATAAATGATTAAATGGACAAAAGACAATTATCCCGAGTAACGCGTCACGCAAGGAATGCATGTTTTTATCGTTTTGGGAAGTGTAATCGAGCACGCGGTGTGAATTGAGATGTGATTTTTCTCAGTCGGTAAACTCGCTATGTTGTGCTTGCCTTTTATTAACGTGGCGCGATTAATGATAAATCACGCTTAATTGCCGCTAACCGGCTGCGAACCAGTCAGAGTTGTTTTTTGTCGGATTGACAGTTTATTAGTGAACTAGTCGAGCACGCGGTGTGAATTGAGATGCGATTTTCCTCGGTCGATAAACTCGCTATGTTGTCAGTGTTAAAACGAATTTCTCGAATTTCTCGAGAATAATCATTCGCTTTGCCGTGGTTTATGCGTGATACAATCAGAGCAAATTTTCGCAAAAGCACCTGGGAGCCATTCTTGCTCCTGTTTATAAACCAGTGATTCCACTTCAACATGCTTCAAGTTGCAGCTGTTCCATTTACTAGCAAATTACGTTCAACTGAGATTGCTCGACGACCAGTTCACTAAATTGAAAATACAAATGCCCGGGAAAATGCTATTTCAAAACGCACGACACGTAACATCTGACATCTGTCCCTTTTCTGTTCAGGCTTTAGACGCGTTCTCCCTCTCAGATCTTTCCTTCCTGTTTTGCAAAGGTCCTGGCAGGGTCGCCTTAAGCCTGGTTTTCACTAGCGACGTAAGCACAAGCGCAAGCATAACAGCTGTTATTTCTCGTGAAAACGGTTTCGACTCAACCAAAAGCACAAGCGCATTGCATTTTGATGCTTGTTCTTGTGCTTGCGGCAAGCACAAGCACAAGGATCAAAATTTGTCCTTTTTGCGTGATCGCGCTTGTGCTTTTGCTTGTGCTTGCGTCGCTAGTGAAAACCAGGCTTTACCGGCGCTCCGGTTGGCGTTCTAAATAACATTCTAGTAGAACTTCTTTCAGTCGAGTATTTATTTTTCTAGAGAGTTCTTTGTTACTTAGATAACATTTATACAGTGGAACCCCGATATAACGATATGCCAAGGGGGCAGTAAAATTATATCGTTATATCGAGGAATCGTTATATCGGGGTTCCGTCCCATACATTTTACTATTGCCGGGACATAACATATTCATCGTTATATCGGGAATATCGTTATATCGAAGATCGTTATATCGGGGTTCCACTGTACTCATGTTTACATCAAGGCTTGTGTTTCGTGAAGCTAATAATAGCAAGACCTGACAGCCCGAAACCTTCCGGTTCACGAAAACAAACTAAAACTTAAAGTCACGAAACGTCTGTTCACTGTGAATGGTTTGAAATTGAACGTGAGGAAAGGCTAGCCGGACATTTCAGTGCAGTGATGTACATACGACATTCCTTTGTCATCTTGGAGCATGTTATCTTGCTTCTTGTGCCAGAAGTACCCCGGGGGTACTCCCCTAAAATACCTCCACGGGTATGTGCCGCCCAACGGGGTCGTGATTTTGGAACTCCCGTTGTCGAGCGGGGTACCTGGACGATTTCTAGACGGGGTATGATATTTTGAACGCACGAAAGTTTCAACTTATCAACAGCCAGAATGAACCGAAATTTTGAAATACAGTAAAAACTAGGGGCGCTTTCCATTCGACCAAAAATTCCGGAAATTTCGGAACAAGGACGAATGGTACAGAAATTTCCTGGGAAAGTTTCCAGAAAATCCGGAAAGTGTCGACTTTCCGAAATGCGAACCATTCAACCGAAAACTCCGGAAATTCCAGAAGCAAAATCAAATGGAACTGAAAGTTCCCGGAAATTGTTTTCGAAAATTTGGGTCTACCTTGCGAGGTTGTCCTCTTTTCTGGAAATTTTAGAAAAAGCTACCATTTTACACTCAGCCTAAGTTCCTTTGTGCAGCTGAAAGCAGCTACATATGTTAAGGAAGCATTCTTGAAACTCCAAATAAAAAACTTAGGTGAACTCGGTTGTTTTTCGTTGCTGTTTTGCAGGCGGCAGCAAAGAAATGTACAAATATTTATAACGCGCGTACAGGCCACGCCATTGTTTTGCTCATTAAACTTTTTGGGTTGGCGACGTTTTCGTTGCTTGTAGTGTGCCTTTTGAAAGGTCCCTGTATTTGTGGCCACGATGTCATTCATGGCGTTTATTTTCAGTGCTCAGTGCACCGTAGAAATTTCCATATTAGACGCACTACCTGACCATATGCAAATTTTGTTTTGCCTTCCGTGCAGTCAACTGGAAAAGTTGGAAAATGCTGCTCCATTCGCCACTGGAATTTTCCGAAACTCAAACCAGAATTTTTGGTCGAATGGAAAGCGCCCTAGATTTCCGCAGGTTCCACGAAAACGTTTCCACAATGACCGCGCACTGGAATGGAGCGAACTTTGAGTTTTTTGACGTCATAATTGGTGTTTTTGATGGACTTGCGATCGAAGTGCACGTGCAAGTGCACGCCTCTAGGCTAATTAACATTTGGTGAGAATACTAAACCAGCGAATTGCAATTCTTAGGCTACGTTTACACGGGTCCGGACCGCAACCGTTTGGAACCGTACAGGACCAGAACGGCCTCTGTTTACACGGAACCGTTTGGAACCGATCCATGTGTTTACACGGGGCCGTTCCGGAACCGGTCCGGAACGGTTCCATAACTGGACCTGCAAAATAGTAGGTCCAGTTTTGGATTCGTCCCGGACCGGTTCAAGAACGGTCCCGTGTAAACAGAAGGCCTATGCGGTCCGCAAATCGGACCGGATCCGTTCCGGAGCGGTCCCGTGTAAACATAGCCTTATTATGAAAGCTTAACAAGCTATCAACGAACTAAAAGTGCTAATGATCTGATGATCATAACAAATATTTAGCTAGATTTTAAGCCGATTTTAACCGTTGCAAAATCCTTTCTTCCAACGTTGTATTGAGATTAATTAAACGCCCCCGACGTTTCTTTCAAACTTGGTTGGGTGTACGCGGCGTTTATTTGCAGCCGGCGTTTAATTAACTAAGACCCCGTTTACACGGGTCCGGACAAAGTTTTGCACGGACAAAAACTTGCACGGTTCCACCTTGCGTTTACACGGGACCGGCGGAACTGGACGAATTTTTGAACGGCTAAGTGTGCAAGTTTGGGACCTGAAAAAAGCAGGTCAAATTTTTGACCGGCACGGTTCCATATTTCGTACGGACTCGTGTAAACACCCGAACCGTGCAACTTTTTGCACAGATAGCGCGGTTAAGGCCTGGAATCTAGTTATATTTTGTCTGGCTGCTTAGCAAAAATGAAATATTTTGTTGCATTATGCCCCTATTTTGTTACATTTTGTTTTAAAAATTTAAAAATTTGACGCAAAAGAAACCCAGAAAGCAGTTCACAGATATGAGAAGACGAGCGGCGGCAGCCTGCATCGCTATTTTGGCGGGATTAGCTGGGCTTTTGTCGAACACGTTGCTGCAAATGGCCATTGTTTCCCATCTTCATCGATCGAGGCAACGTACACGATTGAATTTCTTGGTCAGTATAACTACATTAAGCAACAAATTTATTTCTTCATCAGACCACGTAAAGTTCTTGTCTGCCGCTTCTGCCGCCATGTTTGATTTGCCGCGTGCTGCATTAGCTGCAACATGATTGGCTTAAAACATTAGCGATAACCAATCACAACAGACACGTAAAAAAGCCATTCAAATGCCGCGACTGGTCTAAAATTTGTACGGTTCCGTGTAAACACCACTGCAATCTGTAACAAAATTTGCACGGATCCATGTAAACAGGCGGTCCAGGTACAAAATTCGTCCGTGCAAAAATTTGTCCGGACCCGTGTAAACGGGGCCTAAATGGACTGTAATTTTCTGTCAATTTTTCAGATTGATTTACTGTTACCGATCTCCGAAACCAAAGGGCAGTTTGTCAAGGCGGGGCTATTTTTGCCCCGAAAAAATGTGTCCCTGGGTCTCCAAAGTTGATAATTACCCAAAGGCACATTATTGCGGATTCATGACTTGTTTATGTTGCAATCAAGATTGGTGACAAAAGGGACATTTATTCCAATTTAATGGCAATTAAAAAGCTAAGCCTTAAGGCATACACACAATCAAAGCCATAAGGACTGAATCTGTGAAAGAGTGGAACACTCCATGAACATATCACCATAAACGGTAAATGAACAATAGAAGAGCATGCAAGTAAAGGTTATGGGTACAAAGTTTTAAGTTCATAAACGCATACCCTTAGTTTGCAAAATGCTAGATGATGACGAGCAACGCGTGGAAATGGAAAAAATTATAGACTGTTATCTCGATAGGCCATCGAAATTGCCTGCCTTGTATCTTTGCTTTTGTTGAGGCCGCAGGCAGCCATCGAGAAATTGCTTTCCATAGATAACAAACCCATCAAATCGACAAAACAGAACACAACCAACAAAAGGTAAGTGAACTATTTTCATCTCGCTTTCAATAGATAACACTTCGGGATCAGTAGTGATGACGCATTACTATTGAGTGACGTTTTCATCACCCACAGCGAAAAGTATTCCCTTGAGAAATTTAAATATTTCCTTGAGGAATTAAAAACAGTCCCTTGAGAAATTACACGAAGAATGTGGTATGGGGAGTGAGTTCTTTCCCCACTATTGTTACTATTTTACTTTAACAAGCAAAATAGTCGAAAAAAGTGCTACGGAGACTAGAATGAAGAATGGGCGAATGGTCGAAAAACTCATTCTCGTTCCTCGGCCGCTTGTCCCTCTTAGCCAGCTGGGCCTGGGGCACGAGGAACAAGTGGCTCTGCTGTGGCTCTGGAGACACATGATTTCATTGGTTAGATTTTTAACAAAGAAAATTTTAATCTATCCAACCAAATCATCCGTAGCAAAATCTCTTACAACAAAGGTCGATTTTAAAACAGTTGATTTGTTTTTCTAAATTTAAATTTCCTTTGTTGAAGATATAGCCAATCACATCATCTGTCCCCTGAGTCACTTGTTTCTCGTGCCTCAGGTCCAGCCGGCTAAGAGGGAGAAGTGGCTATGGGGGACGAGAATGTCGAATGACTAGGAATGGCTCTTGAATGGCTCCAACTCCATATTTCTCCAAATGCACTGGGAACGAGTTAGCTATAAATAGCACTCCGGTTGGCCTACTATTCACTTCGGTTACGGTTAGCTTTTTATATTTGTGACGGTTCCACGATATTTTCTTAAAACTAGGAATTTCAATGTGAAAGTGAGTGCTGGTTTTGAAACTGGAAGATATTTACTAGATTTAGCTGGATTTAGTTTACAGATCGTAACCAACCAAACTTGTTACCTTAGAATATTTATTCACTTACAATTACATTGACACCGTGAAACATGCGTCTTACATATACTGCTACTATAATGCAATATCCAACAGCCAAACAAAGTTTTTATTTTAAGCAAATGAAAGATCATCGCAGTAATGTACTCAACTTACAAACAGTTGAGAAAAGCAAGCCTGAAAGAAAAAAGAAAAAAAGTAGTACATTACTGCGATGATCTTTCATTTGCTTAAAATGTATATCCGCAGTACAAATATATGAATTTGATATATTCATTTCATATCTTCTCCATCCACGGGTATATTACGAACTCACAAGTGACCAGCTCCCAGTTGGCTTGATAGCTCAGTTGGTTAGAGCGCTGCACTAGTATCGCAGAGGCCATGGGTTCGATTCCCGTTCAATCCTGAATGTTTTTTTAAGTTGAGTACATTACTGCGATGATCTTTCATTTGCTTAAAATGCATATGCCCAGTACAAATATATGAATTTCATAGATTCATTTCATAAAGTTTTTATTGTTTGCCGCAACCCCCCCAAAAAATAATTCCTGCACGCATTGCGTGCCTATGTTCTCAACTTCGTCGTAAAACCATTAAAATATCTGCATGTCAGTTTCTTTAACTTAAAGTGGCACTTAAGTAACAACGCCGCGTAGGCTGGCTACTGCGTGACAGTCACTATGATTGACTTGGTTGTAGTGCCATGACTGTTTTTAGCCGTGCAGCTGTAAATACCAGCGTCGGCTTGCGTGACTCCCGTGATGCGGAGCTGCAGTTGTAAGGCGCCTGGCAAGTTCGGAGGGCTGTTTGGAAGTTTACTAAGGATCACCTTAAAAATACGATCAAAACATATAATCATTTTAATTTGTGAAGCATAAACAGAGTAGTAACTATATAAAACAAATCAGGTGAAAGGTAATGTTTGCGTCAAGCCATGTGGCCCATACCGCCGGAATCTATCCCGGTTTCTGTAGCATTGAGCGATGAGGAGTATTTCTACTCCCACCTGGATGGGTTGCTAGTCCATCGCAGGGTTTTCTCTCAGCATTTAATACTCGCTGGTATCCGTTTAATATGCACCTGGGTGGGGAGAGGCACTGTGGAGCAAAGAGTCTTGCCCAAGAACACAACACAATGATCCCAGCCGGGGCTCGAACCCGGACCGCTCGACCCGAAGTCCAAATCAACAACAACGAATAGTTAAATACAACTGTGGCATATAAAGTACAACAGTTCCAAGAAACAAACCTTAGTTTTTGCTGCTGTTGTAATTATCTGCTGACCATAACTCCACGTCATAGTGGGCACAGGCATGGCAACCACGTGACAGTCAATTATGACGTTATCACCAACGCGATACACGTGACTTATGGTGTGTTTACCGTTGACCAGAAACTGAACCGCCATCAATGGCTTAGCTGTGTTAAGAAAACAGACTGGTTGTCATGATCAGGCCCTCTCTTTGAGTATTTATTTCGCATTATAACCTCAAGCTACCTCAGGCTCGGGAGACTGGGAAACCAATCGCCACGCCATCGACGTATAACTAAGGCGGGGGTAAACGCGAATTTGAGTGAAATTTAAGGAGGTTTAAAGAAGGGCTAGAAGAAAGAAAATTATTTTTGGAATGCCACCAAACAGTTTACTTCCCCACGCAAGAGCACCCCAGGTTGTCATGATCAGGGGACTGTTTTGGTGTCGATCTACAAAGTTTTAACTTCAAATTTTAATTTTAAAACTACATTAAAACGTCAGTATTTCTTAGTTCTCTAATTTTTACAAATCCTTTGAGAAAAACTGCTTCCTCCAAAACATCCCCAAAATTCATCTAAAAATTTACACTGAAACCACCTCAAGACATAAAGTTATGAGACGAGCAGAGAGTTTTTGCGTTATTTGAAATGTGAACGAGATATTCCAATGCCAGTGAACCCATGTTAATATGTTTATCTCCGCCTTAAATATCGTATCTTAACAAGTCAACTACAAATTACACCATCAGTGAACAGATAAGGAGGCGAAGGTGGCGTTGGATAGGGAATGTATTGTGCATGGACCACCAACAGAATCTGCACATTGCGCTAACCTGGGCACCGGAGGGAAGGAGGAGCAGGGGGCGTCCTAGGGAAACATGGAGGAGAACAGTGGAAGGTGAGAGGCCGAAGATGGGTTTTGATACCTAGGCAGAGGCAGTCAACGTTGCGGAAGACAGAGTGGAGTGGAGGGAACTAATCAATGGCCCTACTCTCCCAGAGGAGACTTAGGATTCAGATGATGATGATGACAAAATAAGTAGAAAGACTCACACTCGCTGTTAAGGTTGTGCGAGATGTAGGCACCAAAATGAGCGTTCCGCACGATGCAATAGTATTTCCCAGCGTAGGCGTATGTAACATTCGTGATTGACAGGTCGCCATTGTCATGAAGTGTCAGACGAGAGTTAGCGGTTTGCTTCGCACCTGATGACAGGATAGGAATGAACAGTATCAATCAATCAAAATACTTCAATGTGATTGGTTAATTAGAGCGATTGCACTTGAGTCTCGAATGTACTTCGCATTTGCTTTGGTTTTGAATTTCTACGCCTTGAGATTGGTTTGAAAAACTCGCGCCACCTTTCTAAGCCAACCAAACGAAAAACTAAAACCAAAACCATGGTGAGTCACTCTTCCCGCGCTTCGTCCCAAATGCATGTACTTGCTTCTAGTTTTTATTGGCTTTGCATCACTATGCTTAGTGATTGGTTTAAAGAACTCGCACCAATTACTTAGGCAATCAGAAGTAAAACTAAAAGCAATCGTGGCTTGCTCGCACGTTCTCCCGCGCTTCGCGCCGGCTTCATGTAATTACTTCAACTTTTGATTGGTTCACTGGATTGTCCGTGCCTTTTGACATTGGCCAGAGTGATAAGTTTGGTTTTGGTTTTAAGACACTCAATTGAAAACCGCTCTAAGATACTCCATTGAAAACCACTCTATAGGGCAACTGGAGAGGCAAATGTTCTGACTAACCATTTAGTTGTTTTATGGCGATAAGCTTGTTGTTGACTTGCCATTTTACGATGACTGGACCAGAAGCACTGTAGCGGCAAGGGAGGGTAACAGCCTGGAAGAACATCACCGTGTAATTTTTTGAAGGGCTCAAAATCTTCGGAACATCTGCAAAACAATAATCAGAAACTTTGGCTTAAACCACAATTCGTACAAAGTCTGAAATACTTGAAAAAGTATAAAAATCTCAATCATTGGAAAAATTGTGAAACAATTTTTAAATAAAAAATTTTAAAAATTGTTTTTAAAAAGATTTGAATTTTGTATAAAAATGAGTGCGACGTCTGTAGTTTCCTAGATATTAATTCTATTTACTGATATGGGGGATTGGGATGGTGGTGGAAAATATTGGAGGAGGGAAATTGCCATTTGATTCTTTGATGCAAGTAGGTTTGTGAATTTAGTGGTGCGTCTCGCGTCCCTTGATAATAAAGTTATTATGCTATTATTGTCTTTACCTGGCTCACAAAGACGGAAATCCTTCGAAGACACTTTATAACCAGGCGGACACTTGCATTTATAGCTACCATGAGTGTTCACACAACCTTGTTTCCACTGGCATAGCTGTTTATCTTTATGCACGACACACTCGTTAATGTCTGAAAAAAAAAAGGTTATTCCATGCATGTTTGTTAGCCAAACGGCACATAACGTTGTATTTGGTTTTTAGTGTTGTATACTATTTTTTATACCATGCCATAGAAAATACAGCCAATCAGAATACAGGAAAGCCGTTGTATATTCGACGGTATTCAACCCAACCTTCCCATAGTGCGCTGCGACTGTATTCTTCACGAAATTTAGTAAGCGTATTTTCTATGGCATGGTATAAAATAGTTACACGACACTTTCTCGTGGTATACTATGGAATATCCCACTTGTCACTTGTATTTTCTTGGCATACACACTCGCCTAAAGGCTCGTGTGTATACCGAGAAAATACAAGTGACTCGTGGGATATTCCATAGTATACCACTCGAAAGCGTTGCATAACTAGTATGGTTTTACCTTCTCTTAGCTTACGTGAGTTATTTCTTGCACAATTATTATATCTGTAATATCTTGATCACTGTACAGTAATTTTGTGGGGGCTATGCTGCTTACCTTGGTCGCAATTGTAACCTTGAAAACCAGGATTCGGGCAATCTGCGGAGCAAAATAGTAAAGCGATCAGATACGAAAAATAAAGCTAAGCTGACATTATGAACAAAAAAGAACAAAACAAAGTAGGTAAAGAAGTGTTTGTAATACATGGTTTGCCCTGCATCAGGAAAAAAGTGGAGGGATGTCTTCCTATTTCCACAGTTATTCTGCCAGACCATGGCCTCAGATTTCGAGGTATGGTGCATATCTTTCGTTTATACGAAGCAAGTCCTTGACATGATAATATTGCGCCATTGAACTTGGCCAGTATTTGTCCTGTGCCATCTTGTTCTGTTTGGAACTGGACGTCAACGTTTTGCTGCACGGCGCCATTGTAAGAGAATCCGTTGGTTTTCACCCATCCTGGACCAATGAACACGTAGATTACTTTAATGCTCCCTGGCTTGCAGTAATACGGGAACTGTACGTTTGCACTTAATCGTCTTAGTTGCTGTGGTAAAAAATATGCGATAACAGAAACGAAGTTAAAAAGACGAGACAAACATAGAAAGCCTGTGTATGGTTCAAACGATACCTTGATTGAATTGACTTATCGTGGTGGTGTGACCGAACTTCAACCAAATCTCGGACACAAAAGTCTTTCCAAAATATGGCCTCCTCCTCCCGCCCTCTTTAAAGGGACTGTGTCACGGCTTTGTGACTTTATTTATTTTATCAAGTTTTTCCAAATGCTCGGTATGAAATTTAATGTTTACAAGAAATTATCTCTATGGATTTAGCTTCATTGCAAACAAATGTGTCTCCTGGGCGTTACAAATTAAATTTATAAGCAAACGAGATTAACTTTGAAAACTGTTTAGCCCACCAATATTTTAAAAACCCATATCGCAATCTGTTACAATTTTTGTCAATTTTGGCCATCCGTACCTTATTTTGTATTTGCTGTGTCATTGAAGTGATCCTTCGCTGTTTTAAAAAGTTATTTTTTCTATATTTTTTCCGGAATTGATCGTCATTTCCCAAGCCTAATTTTGGCTACAAACCGTGACGCAGATGCCATAGCTTACTCTGGTTGACCATTTTCACCGGGAAACCCTGAGTTGGTTCATTGTTTGGGCAAATTGTCAGCAAAACGAAAGAAACTCCCGAATGAAATTCGGTGCGTTCCATTTACCAGAATTTACTTGGAGCACCATATACATCCCAACCGAAATTTTCGGCATTTATACAGTAAAATAATCCAAGATCTTTTAACTTTGTTCTTCCTTTGACGACTGTGGAGTTTATCTTGTTTCATATCATTACTGATGTTCCAAGGCCTTTCATTTTGTTGCAATGACTGATCAACAACGCTCCGTGATTTACAATAAAAATAGCAATAGGTATTCCAATATTACAGATGTTAAGCACCTCGATCCCACCCACCTCTCCGCCGCCTCGAAAATAAGAGCAAGAAAAACAGATAAAAAGAATAACAGGTATATCTAGATGTCATGACTCTAAATCCTTACCGCGCATTTTGCTTTCTGCCATCCTTCCAGACTAGGCCTTAGAAATGGATCTCCAAACACATTCACTGAGCATTGCAGCATAGCAAAAACCAAGAGCATCGTAGCCGAAAACATTGTGTCAAGCGTTTCTCTGAAATTCGAAAAATGCGTTCATGAAATCCAGATTGAAAAGTTAAAAAACAATTGTCCTGGACAATCAAGGCCTCTCTTTTCACAGAGAAAAACGCTGTGGGGATCAAAAAGGCGAAAAATTAACGGCTCTACCTTGGAAACTTGCTTTTGCAGCGAGCTTCGCAGTCATTCAAATGTGTCCACTGCCCTAATAAGCTACGCACTTATTGGAATGAAAATTTGTAACACTTTCAAAATTGTAAATGCTTGTGTAACAAAGACTCTTTATGGCACATTAAGATGCCTCTTTAGAACTGAAGATTTTATCAAAGCTCTCAAGAGCTAAATGGTTGCCTGCGACTGATAAAATGTGTCTTGATTTTTCACTAAGTGTTATTTTAAAAACTTTCGTGCGCGCTCAAGTTAGTACTCTGATAGGATCACTATCCGCGACCCTTCGCAATATTTACCTGATTTACCAGTGCATGTGCCGGATTTCAAACCTTTGTTTCTGCTAGTTGTTGTAGTGCTAGTGCTAGTTTTAGGTCAGTTAAGTCAGTTACACGCATCGTCTTTTAAAAACAAAGCAAGTAATGCCACCTTTATCATAATCGTTTGACTGAGTGCTGCGATAATTATCTGTTTATATCTGCTTTTGCGACACGCACACCACAGTTATATTGCTATATGCCCTATATAAAAGAAATAAAACGTGCGGCACGATATACGTAGCATGAAAAAACTTCCCTCGTATTTCTTATGCTTTTGGTTATGATTCATCTATTTCCTTTTCGAAATAAAACGAGAGAAAGACCAGCAAGCCTATCCAGGAAAGACTAATTGGGCTCAATTTCGGAAGACTAAGAGCAGTCAACTTTTTTCCATAGTCCGTCAAGAAAGAAGAAAAGATATTTCGTGCTGTCATTTTCCCACTAGTTTTTTTTCTCTTCTCGCGAGACGAACTGAAGGGGAATAAGCGGGACTACTTGTCACGGGAAAGGGGGTATGGGGAGGAAGACCGAAGACAAAGGAGCAACACACCCAAATTTTTACTTTTCACAAGATACGTCAGTGCTTAGTAATGTGTTTTCTTCCCCCTTCCCTTATAGGCCTTTTCAAACATGTCATCAAGTGTGTCGTGCTAAAAAGGCAAAGCAAGTGTAAAAGGTTTTCTTCTGCCGACATTCTTCTGCGCCTTTGCGGTAGCTGGTAGCGACTAAGATCGCTAGAATTTTTTACTACGTTTTTACCACGCCTAAATGTTAAAATGACTGCCTTACTGCCCTCGACTTAAAACTTATATTTTTTTGCGCATTTGAAGAAACGGCGCATTGTTGAAATAATAATAGCTTTTTGATTTTATTTATTGTTTATTATCATGCCAGAAATAGTCAACACGCCAAGATCTTTCACACACACACACACACACAAGCAAATACAAAATGGATTTCAGTATTTTCCTCTCATTTTCCCTTGTTCAATGCTGTTTCACAGGCCTACCAAATAATTAAGCATATATTTTGGAGCAAAAAATGTAACTGATATAGAACAGGGGGCTCAAAAAATAGGCGCCATTAGTCATTTAAAAAAAAAGCAAACTGGGGATACAAGCTTAAGTCGGCAAATAGCTCTCCTCAGGACCGTAGCCCGCGCCTTGAGGCAAACCGAGGCACTTGCCTTGGTCATTTTCCCCTTTTTTGTTGTTTTTCTTTTTTGCAGGGGGAAAGTAAAAAAAAACTGGGAAAAGAATTTAACCATGGACATTGCCTCAGATTTTTGTGTATGAGGCGTTTACCGACGATAGTAGTTAGATCAAAATACCCCCAAGAGCGAAAGAGTTTTCTATCTGGACTAAAAGTAAAGTCTGTCTCCGAGCCATGAGGCCCATACAGCCGGAGCTTATCCCGGTTTCCGTAGCATTAAGCGACTAGGAGTATTGCTACTCCCCCCTGGATGGGATGCTAGTCCATCGCAGGGTTACCCCCCAGCAGTAAATTCGCCGGTACCCATTTATACACCTGGGTGGAGAGAGGCACTGTGAGAGTTAAGTGTCTTGCCCAAGAACACAACGCAGCGCCCCGGCCAGGCCTCGAACCCGGGCCGTTCGACTCGGAGTCGCGCTAACCATTAGGCCACCGCGCCCCCCACTTCTATCTGGACTACTCACCTGTTATAAGCTAGCGGTTCCAATGCGGCACTGTTTAGAGCGAAGAACACTTCGTATATGAACAAAATGTTGACTTGAATCTCAGTTGAATACACGTACGAATGAAAGCTCCACCTTTACTCAAACAAGCCATCAAATTTGTCTTAATGTTAAAAAAGGAGCTAGGCAGCTGTTTAACTTTTCATTCTGCTATCAAGCCCTTCATCAGGCTAATGGTTTCTAATTGATTGACTGAATAAAAGCAAATAACATTAAGGAAACTGTTATAGATTTATCATAAGGCAGGTGCACAAGCAATTGGACACGAAATAGCCCCTACAAGGCTAACAAAGCTTAACCAAACGCTCAAAAACACAATGCGTAACCCAACACGTAATTATACCTTTTAAAAAAATAAACACTTTCATGACAACATCGCATTACCGGGGACATTTTAGGCAGACAACTTAAGACTTATAAGACCTTATATGCTCTCGTTAAAACCGTACAAAAGCGCCTATAAAAAACCTGAATGGTGACTCAACGGTTTTAGCAGGAACAGCATTCCGAACCAAGTACTCAGATACTTCAGATAGAATTTACATTTGTATATTTCTTCGTGTGCAGCCCTAAACGAGATCACTATGGCTAAAAATATTGGCATTTTGCCCGGAGCACCCCAAGTAAGACCAAAAGCCTAAAATTTACACCCGTAAGCGAGATGACGAGCATCCCCGCCCCTTTGACACGCAAGTCCCCCCCCCCTTCCCCCCCACCCGTGACAGTCGCATTGCGATCGATTCAGATGCAGGTAGCGTTTTGGATTTTTTTTGTGTGTAAAGCAACCCGGCCAAGAATTTTAATTTGTTCATGTATAGTTCTTTGTAGAAATAAAACCTTCTAGCACTCGCTTGCCGAGGAGGAAAACAAAGCCTAAATATTGGAAGGGTCGTGGATAGCGATTATATTCTTAGTTTTTTTGGTATCTTTTAGGGTTCAAAAAAAGCTTGAGCCACACCCAGATTGGTCTCTTTTAAGGGTTCTTTTCAAAATTTCCGACAAGCTAGAGTTGTCTTGCACATTTAACTTTGAACAGCCCCTGTTGTCCTTCTAAGACTCTTGATTAATCACAATCTTTAAAATATTTTGCGAACTCGTTTCTAATATGATCTCAAAACTGATACTCCAGTCATTATGTCCGATTGTTCCCACAAGAACATTTTACCCTAATTGTGACCAGTTGGGGCTTCCTATTCGAGACCAAAATATACGATTTTATACCCTTAAATCTGTACCTCATTTAAAAACTTATCTTTTGAAATCTGAACACCTTTTGTGATGCGTGAACTTGAAGTTATACTTTTGCGACACTAATATTTGGGCTGTGTATTACTCATTTCATCATTTTAGAAAATTTGGTCGGAAATGTGCGGAAACTCGGGTACGGAAAAGAGAAAGAGAGATAGAGAGGGGCGAGGGAGCACCCAAGCCTTCTGAGGATTAGAAAACTGTGTCCCGATTGTTGTTGTTAATGTTGATAGATGGAAATGGTTTTATTTACCCCAAAAAATAAACAAGGGTTTGATACAGTGTTTATACGGAAAGGCTCCGCCGTAAGATGTCACAACTGAGAATAATGAAAACCTAAGAAAGATACAGTAAATACATCTAACACCAATGCGTAAAACATTCTGAAACATGTTTATTTTCTATAAGCCAACATTAATTTCTTGTCCCTTTCAATATGGAACACATTCGCTTTCCTGTAGCAATTTAATCTGGACACCAATGAAACGGACTAAAAATTCATTCAATAGGCAAATCATACATTTGTTCAAAAAGTTATTGTGGAGTTTGGCTGAGGTTAAAGATAACGCTAATGTTTGCTAACTGTGGGTTTTCACTCTGAAGATTTGTTATCCACGATCTAAGTAATTCTTCACTGGCATTGGCGTGGCTCATGCAAATTGCAACAACATTTCCTAAAAGGAACATGAAAATACAGTTAACTTTTATACTTCCAAAAGTTAAAGGTTAACTTTGCCAAGTGGCCCAAACTGTTGGGGGTAACATTAAAGTGGAGGGAAACAGGGGTCAGGAGCCCAGGAGAAGAGAGGGTGGGAGGGGTATGGGAGGTGGGAGAATAGAGGGCGGGTAGTGAGATTTCAATAGACTGTCCACAGCCTCTCGATTTTTCAACGCAAAAAAGCAGACAAAG
Organism: Oculina patagonica; assembly: GCF_052425735.1. NCBI lineage: Eukaryota > Metazoa > Cnidaria > Anthozoa > Scleractinia > Oculinidae > Oculina > Oculina patagonica. Next base: position 19,581,860 of record NC_135769.1, read on the forward strand.
TGCGAGCGCGCGGGGGGAGGGGGGTGGGAAGCGAGCGAAGGAAAAATATTTTTTTCTCTCCCCGCCTCCCACCCTCTTGCTTCTTCCGTTTTGCGCTGGCGTCCAGTTCTCTCGCCGTTCTCACCGCGCGCTCATCGATCGAAAAACACGAAAAAATAGAGGCCTGTGGACAATCTAGGATTTCAAAGGTTGCAGGTACTGAGAGAAATAATTTTGCAACATTTTGTAATACCGGTAGTTTGCAATAGAAATAAAACAGAGGCGGGAACCAGATGGGAGACATATAGGACCCCCTGTTTCCCCCATTCAAGGTGGTATTGCAGTGGTGGATCCAGGGGTGCTTAAAAAGCACGGTTGATAGACACTCTGTTCAAGAGTTCAATGTAACACATATAATTCATCTAGGCAGGGGGGACAGTTTTAAGGGGACTGACCATGTTACTTATGCTACTCCTTAAATATCAAAAGATACTCAAAACCGCATCAGCAGCAGGACTACTTACAAGTATCGTCAAAATGGATTTTTTGAGAATAAAAATGTTTTTCATCAGCTTATACCCATGTCCATTACTGCCCATGCCATCTTTCGGTGGCAAAATATTGCTTGGTTTTCCTGTACTAATAGTTAGCCCTCTCTAAAATGAACACCACCAGGACAGGCTCAACTGTCCATCTTATAGGGAGTTTAGTTACAGTAAAATGACTGAAAAATGGCAGGGGTGGCACTAACACCAGCTGTCTGTCTAGAGGTGCCCATTAGAAAAAAGTTGACTGTCTTAAGAATTCAAGGACTATTTATTTATTTTAAGGGAGAACATCTTTTTTCGTTTTTAGGCTAATTTTCAAGGACTTCTAAAGGCCTGTGCCAACCATAAGCAACTAACATTAAAATGAGAGTACAGCAATATGAAGAGGCATTTCAAGCTTGTAACCTTACCTTCCCCATTTTCCTCATCAAACTCTGCATCAGTTCTGAGAGTGAAGAAATGTCTTTGGAGTCGACGGACCCAGATGAAGAAAGGTCCCTCAACATACAGTGGTTTGTCTGACATGTAATTTTCCAACATTTTCTTCTGGTCCTCTGTCTGAGAACCAACTAAAAACTCTTGTACTTCACCACCAGAATTATCCTGTAAATATCAGAAATAAAATAATTTGTTTGAGTAAAAAAAATCTTTTAAATGGCATCCATGTACCTTCCAACTATTTCTTTTGGTTCCTTTCTGGCACCTGTGTTAGTGCAGACTTTGTGCGTTATTGCGGTTTTTAGTGAAATGCGCACTCTGAAATTTAAAATCCAACTAACGATTGCTTTTTTTTACTGCCGTCAATCATAATTATGGCGACTGCCAACGAAGAATGACAAACAGAAACAAACAAAATGGATCAAAATCTACCAATCACAACTGACAGACTTGGCCTTTTGATCTGGCTGAAGTGAATTTCTGTTTCCCAAGAGGACTGCTAAAATGATTGACGGCAGCAAAAAACGTAAACCAGGGGATCAAGGATTGAATTTCAGAGTTCACATTTCACTGAAAACTGCAATAAGAATTCAACTCACTCCAGGGCTCAAAATAACGGCCGGTCAACGGACAATGTTCGGTCAAGATGACAATTTGTCCAGAGAAAGTTTTGGTTTGATGGTCATTCTGACCTGTCACATACATGGCTTTTATCATGACAACATTTTACTGATGACCAGAAAAAATAAATAACATTTTTGATACAAATTTATATTTTAAGTGAACTTCAATTCTAACGACTTTTTGATTGACTTGTTGCTATCACATCTTGCAAGGGCATTAAGAAGCGATCTATTCAAGAAATTGCAGTCAAAACTGAAGAAATAGCAGGTCTTTTTATGCAAATAAGGACGATCTAACAAACAGCAGAAACAAGTGGGAGTTTAAAATTGCTATTTTCAATATTCTGACTGCAGGGCTGTAACTAGTAAGAGGCAACATGAGGCACTTGCCCAGTTGAACAAAATTGATTTACTTTCAAGAAATACTTTATAAAAAATGTATTAAAAAGTGTTTCAGAGCTTATAGATTTCTTAATTTTTTAGAGGGCATGCCCCCAGAACCTCCTAGTACGATCTTTCCTCCTCTCTGCCAAAGGTCTGGTTACGGCCCTGGACCGGTCACAAATGACATGTGACCGACTTAAAATCTGTTTGGATGGTCAACATGACTGGCAACTGTCTGAAAAATTATTTTGAGGCCTGCACTCTCAGTCAAGACCCACGGTCCCTGCTTGGGTAAATTCCCACAGGTGACATGGCCCCAAAGGGAGCGACAGCACATAAAATGAAATTGCGACAAACAATAATCTTCCTCGTCAAATTCTGACAAGTGACGAAAAGGCCTAGAATGACTGATGAAAAAGTGACGCTGGAAGGGTCTTACTGAATCCCTACTTTTCTAATGAGACGTAAGGATCACCTGAGCCTTAGGACTTTTCCAACAAGTTATTTAAACTTAAGGGATTACCTTGTAGATTGTAATAATCTGATCATCTTTGGTCATTCTAGCAAGAACAAGTTTGCTGAGTTCTGAATCACTTTCTGGCAGGATCTTTGGGTAAGGATTTGGAAACATTTCCTCGAGCTTCTGATACCAATAAACCAGCCGTTTACACTTTTGTAAAGGTTGACTTGCATGGCCAAAGATTTCATACAAAATGTCATAAGTGTCCTCATTAGGCAAGACCCAGTTGTCCTCCATAAGCGTCAAAATGTCCAAAGCAAGTATAGCTTGGGGGTGTTGCTTTGCCCAGATGGCATCAAACAGAGTTCTGTTCTCAAACCTACCCCTAGGAAATACATCTAGCATTTTGTTATATGTTTCAACGTCTTTCACAAGGCCAAATTCCTCCACATAGTGCATAGCTGCCTTTAAAAACTCCATGTGCCCTCTCCTAGTGCGGTCTTTGACAAGGAAATTGTCAATCACTCCAATAAAGTTTTCTTTTGTTTTTCCAAAAGAGACAGCTCTTTCAAATGAATGGACGTATTTGGATACAACCGCTTTAGAAATCTTTACTTCACCGGGATTGATTCTCAGATGGACGAGTTTAGTGCTTGCTGCATCTTCTGCCCTTATTTTAGCAAGTCTCTCTTCGTAATTTTTATCTTCCTTCAGCTCCTCCTCGGACTTACAGCGTAAACTTCCAGTGGAGCAAATCTGCCTTCTTCGCAAGCACGTCCAACTCATCTGAGGGGTGTAAAGCTTTGAAAGCTTGTGTCTGGAAGCAGCGAGAACGGAGTCATTACAGACCTTCCTCGCTACCATTGCCAAATTCCATGCACGATACATCTTTCTGTTGAAGCTAAATGTCGACATTTAACCGATAAAACTTTCAACTCGGCAGAATGAGATGGCTAAAAGCCTCAAACATTCCGGTCTTCTGTGCTCCTCCGTCCGCCATCTTGAATCTTTGTGACCCAAAATTTCCCTGTAGGTGGAGGGTAAGAAACGCCTTGTGGTCTTGCATTACACTGTACCTCCCCTCCCACATCATTCATTAAAGCCCTTGGAAAAATTATCTGTCCACCCCTAAAATTGTATTACAAGTACCACGTGGTTTCTCTCGTTCGCTCTCTTTTCTTCCAGCCCTCGTTGGCTTTTGCAAGAGTAAGAATTTGTCTGTTTTCCTTTCTCGTTATTGCTGTATTTTAGTGTCTTCCTTTCCTAAAATCTCACATACCATTATTTCATTGTTTCGACTTCATGTTTATCGTAATTTATCACCCGTTGAAAGTTGTTTTGCGTCAATAATGTGGTTCTAAAATTCTGTTGTAGAAACAAGCTTCTGAGCTTCTTCAATTTTATCATATATTTTAAACTTTCATTAATCAAGAAATATTGATCATAACAACAGATTTTTGTTACTTGAGTGATTTAGTCGTAGAATAACATCTGGCAAGAAATGAATAAGCTCATTTTACATCAGTGATCCTGTGAAAGCTATCACAGCAGAGCTGTAAACGTGTTGTTCGTGCCAGAGTGAAGTGTTTGGGTTGAGTTACCGGTACTTTTATTTGGCACAATCTCTAGATAATACATACGAAAATGACAAAGTAATGTGAACTCAATTAATACCAATGGTGCAAGTATGTGCATTGCTGTATTAGTACTATTTCAAAAACGAGTGCGAGGGTTTCATCAGGTTTCCAAACGCGAGAAGGCCGAGTGGTTTTATTGTTTTCGAGCGTTTGGACCTGGTGAAACCCGAAGCACGAGTTTTTGAAATTACTTCTCCAACAAAGAAAATTAGATAATTTTTCTATGTAATTAGCAGTGCCTATTCGGACAGGTTTGTTTTCGTTTGTTATATTTTTACAATGGAACTCGATCATGTCACATACTTGCTAGGTTATCCAATTGTTGGCTTTGTCAAGGCTATCTGACACCCACTTGTTAGATTTTCACAACTTTCTGTAATAATTATTGATTGTATATCTCCCGCTTCGTTAGTTGTTTGATCGAAACGAACGCTCTGCTTAGTACTTTGCTTCGCCGTGGCAAATAGATTTAGACAAGGAGGGTTTTGCACAGAAAGGGCCCGGTTCCAAAGTGTAGCCTCTGCAAAAACAAATGGGCGGCTTCATTTTTTGGAACGGCATAGAGTGGTGGACGTTGAAAGTGCTAACGTTGGAACCACGTGGCTTCTTCAAAGAAAGTAAACCTAAAGAAGAGATAGCATCGAACGAGAAAGCAGTCAATTCTCAGTAAGCCCTTTTTATTTTGTGGACTTGAAAAACTGTTCGATTCACTAACAAACAAGAAATGTGTGTAAGTTTCGTAATGAAATGTTTGATGGTGAAATTTATTGTCTGCATCGGAAAAGCTTTTTTGTTGTGTTGCTTTATGAATATGCAGATTAAGAAACATTTTACACACGGGTTTAAAATCGTTTCCAAACACGTGTGGTTTTCAACTCGTTTTTCATTGGGTTCCTAAACTCATCCACCTGACCAGAATGGGGCATTCTGGTAGGCTAATAACAATATGAATAATTAATGAGTTTGAGAACGACCTTTCTTGAGTGACTGATTTGAGACGTGATGGAATTCCCCCTTTCAGAAAGGCTGGGGATGCCCTTGCAAACTAAGTATCACTTGACAATGTCCGAGTACACATGTACACCACCATTGTAGCTACATTTGTATGAAGTTAATCCCAGGGGTTGCCCTTGGGGTTGACTCCTGGGCTGACCAAGGGGATTGTAAAAATGCTGAATTATTATTCCTTTAGGGACTTTAGGGACAGGGAAATTACAGGAGGAAAAGTCCCATAGTTTTCATTTTCCCTGCAGACAATCCTCCTATTCCTCAACTTAAATCTTGCAAATTCTCTTCCTCTATCATTTGAATTTCTAACAGAGGCTTGAAGTTTCCCCTTCCCGGGGAGAAAATTTCTTGCAACTACTTCCCAGGTGTAAAAACACCAAGTTATTCCCTGTATTTCCATCATATCCTACTTGTAATATGTGCATGATATATCAACACCATCTCAGACTAAAAATGTGAGTTTGGTACTTCGTCCCAACATGGACATAAGTTTATATCCCTTTCACAATCACTGAATGGCCTGAAAGTTCCATTTTTCAAGGAAAAGGAAAAAACAAACAGCTGCGAAAAAGTGTCAAGACATTGAATATGAACACTGACCCGAAAAAGAAGGGGTCGATAGTGCGACTCCATCTGGCACATGCCTGAATAGCCCGTGTGTGTGGGACTCTTCTTCAATTCTTGTGATGGAAGCCTTGCAGTTGAGGTGGTTTTTGACTTACAGTTTTGTCTTGTGTGCAACAGGTTGTTCCGTCGTAACTTTTTTTGGCACAGCGAAGCATAATGTCTGGGGGCATCGAAGCTCTACAATTAAAGGAAGAAGATGTTGTAAAGCTACTTGCTGCAGGAGTTCATCTTGGTGCCAGCAATGTAGACTTTCAAATGGAAAGTTATGTTTACAAAAGAAAACCTGATGGTAAGAAATCTGCAATTTCACTCTTTGTGAGGTGTTTTGAAATGTTTTGGTTATGTTACCCAGTGTTGTTGATAAATGGCAGGTAGTGCCATCTGTTTGAGTTCAAGATACCACCTATTTTGTCTTCGTAAATTTTGAGCCCTGACTAACTTTTTTGCACGCTGTAAAAACGTACAATTTTGTAATTTCCCTCTCTCCCCCTCCCCATACGATGTTGCCCCAGACATGATTCTTGATTAAAAGCAATAAAAATTGAGCAGTTGGAGAGGGAGCAAAGAAAAGAAGCATACCGTATTTTCTCAATTAAACGCCGGACCCCAATTAAACGCCGGCCTCGTATAAACGCCGGGTCAAAATTGCTAGTTTTTAAATATCGAGGTCCCGGCGTTTATTTGAGGTCAAGCTAACAAGTAAATATATTCTGTTTGTCACAAATCTCGATTGCAACATAAGCTATCCAATCCGTAATAGTGCACCTTTGGGAAATAATCACCTTTGGATACCCAAGGACACTTTTTCGGGGCAGAACGAAGAGAAAAATCATCCCGCCTTGACAAACTGTCCCTTGGTCTCGAAGATCGGTAAAAATAAATCAATCTGAAAAAATTGGCAGAAAATTGCAGTCCGTTAATAAACGCCGAGTCCCGATTAAACGCCGGCTTCAAATAAACGCCGGGTTCATGAAGCCAAGTTTGAAATAAACGCCAGGGGCGTTTATTTGAGAAAATACGGTACCCTTTATAACCATAAATATGTCAGGAAAATGGGCATGTGACTTGACAGTTCTGTCCACGATTGAAGCTCATAATCAGAAGCCTGAAGTAAAAGGGATGAAACATCCTGCACCAGCATCTTACTCCAGTTGCAAACACAAAGGACTTACATAAAACTTACTATCAAGAAGGACTCTACACAATAATTATGATGTAGTATAATTGTTACTGTGAAGTGACCATGGTTGGTAATGTAGAGCTTTTGTCTTCAAACTAGGTGTTCACATCATCAATTTAAAAAAGACATGGGAGAAGCTGCTTCTTGCAGCCCGTATCATTGTCAGCATTGAAAATCCTGCTGACGTTTGTGTGATTTCGGCAAGGCCTTATGGTCAGGTGAGTTGATATCGTTAGGGACCTTCAGATTGGAGTACGAGTATGGGATCCAGTACAAGTACAGCTTTCCAATCTCAGTCAAGTTACATTCCTAGAGCTCTCACTCCTCCCTGTTGCTGACCAATTGAAAAGGAGACTATCGGTATGAGATCGTGAAATGTGTGTGCGTGAAATGCTATAATTATGGGTTAGAGACTGTTGTGAGTGTTTTGTTGACAAATACATGCACGCGCTGGCCGCACAATGAACGAGAAATTTTCAATACTGCACGAGGCGTAGCCGAGTGCAGTATTGAAAATTTTGAGTTCATTGTGAGGCCAGCAAGTGCGTGTATTTGTCAACAAAACACGAACGAACAGACTCTAACCCTTTTAATATACAATCTGAGTACACTGCATCGAACTGCAAGCGATCATCGACTTTACGAACTTCAAACAACAAACTTAATGTTTAAAAATAAGAAGTGTAGTAGTACATAATTACACGGGATTACATCAATAATATAAAAATCACAAATTAGCCGTACAGAAATAAAACTTAAAATGGTTCATAAAATCGTTCATCAGCTGTGGTCGTTCATAAATACAGTCAGCGAGAAGCTTGTTCAATGGAAGTCGATGGCTTTCACAATCAAGCAACTACAAGCAAGTCAATCGCACACAAAAATGTATTTATTGAGCTGCAGTTTACCTTTGAACATGAAAGCGCTTCAAGTTGTTATCCTCTTCGATTTTGTTTGGTATTGGATCGTTGATAATTTGAGGAATATACTTTTCTTCCACTTCTACAAGCTTTGAAGCTGAAGACACCTTCAATAATGCACGATTTTCGTGCATTATTGTCAATACTGCACTGTCTGAGTTTGCTGACGACAGGTAAAGCAAAATCACGTGATCTATTTTAACCAATTGCGCGCGTGGATTTTGGACAGTGAACGAAGATTGTATATTAATCAGAAGTATAAGCACTAGGTTTGAAAAGTTATACTTGTACTCAATCTCGTACTCTTACTCTTACTAGTGATCTAAAGGCCCCTATTATTAAGTAAGTTGGAACCACTGTGTGCTTGCCTGAAGGTATTTCTCAGTGTCCTCACTTTATCTACCAACTAAAAAGACCAAAAATGTTACTCGCCCATTGAGCAAGTGATGGATAAAATGGACTAGCATGACAGGAAAATCCACTAGCCCTAGGCTTTCTTTGCATGTTGCAAATACTTTCTGCCTAGGCACAAAATGTTAAGTGTCTCTGCTGACTGCCACATGTTTCTTTGGTGTATACCCTAGCTGAAACATTTTTTAAACAATAAAAAAATCAGGCACTTTTGAAGGAAAAAACGATTTCTCATCCAAAATAGTCACTTAACATAGTTTTGTATCTAGGCATTCAATCAATCTTTTGATCACTATTGGAGAGGCATGCGTTCAGTGCTTTTACTGTTTTTTGTTGTTGTTTTGCCCCAAAAATGTTATTTCGATTCTGTAATGTGTTGAATAACCATTACATGAAGATTTGTATAACAAAGATTTTTTCTTCATTTGTAAGCTTACTTTTGCCTAGCAACAATAAAATTAATGGTTGTGATTTGTTTTTGATAGCGTGCTATTCTGAAGTTTGCAAGCCACACTGGAGCTACTGCCGTTGCTGGACGTTTCACTCCTGGTACCTTCACCAATCAGATCCAGGCTGCCTTCAGGGAACCACGACTTCTAGTTGTTTGTGACCCACGTACTGATAACCAGGTAACATAATTATTATAAATTTCCCTTTTCTTGCCTTAGTGAATTTTTATGATTGGAAGTGACATTTTAACAAGTGAAACACACAAGTCACTTCCCAAATTTGCATGTGTATGTACATGTAAGCCCTTGATAATTGAAATATGGTATAGAGAAATACAGAATTTTGTGCAAAAAAAATTAGCCTATCAATTTGGTGAAAAAGCTTCAATTCAAAACATGAAAATGTGTGTCTTGTTTGAATTGTAACCCATTTCCATCCTCTTTAATGTTATTGCCAAGTTATAAAGTCCAGTAATGTGTGGCTTGCATACTTTACAAGGGGGGAGGGAGGGTTCGGGGGCCTTACTGAGGTCAGTGCAATCCCATCAAAACAGCCATAAGCCCCCACACACAGACACTCGTCACACTGACTCAGTCAGTAGAAAAGAAGGGGGAGAGTGGATGGGAAAGTAAGACCTCACTCAACATTCCTGAAAACCCGCCATGATACGAGGACCTGACTCCAAGCTGTAATGTAGGGGAGGGTAGAGTGAGTTGAGCCTGACAAGAGCTAGCAACCGCTGATCACTAAGTCAGCTGACTACACACTCGTTGTTGGTTAACTTGGTTAAATATCATTTAACCTCGTGATAACTTTGTCACTTTTTTTCAGCCTGTGACTGAAGCATCCTATGTGAATATTCCAGTAATTGCCTTCACCAACACGGACTCCCCACTGCACCATGTGGATGTAGCCATCCCTTGCAATAACAAAGGTGCTTACTCTGTCGGTCTGATGTGGTGGATGCTGGCAAGAGAGGTGCTCCGCATGCGCGGCAGCATCAGCCGGCAGATTGCATGGGAAATCATGCCTGATCTCTACTTTTACAGGGATCCAGAAGAGGTGAATATAGACTAGACAAATTTCGTCAACTTTCTTTCTATGTTTATCTGCTAGCTTATATAATTTTTTTTTTAAAGAAAAACAAAGTTTTTGATACTTTTAGTTTGTTTACAATTTCCTTTGTAAATTCTGTCTGATTAGTGAAGGTAATTGCATTTGATTCAACATCCAGAGATAGAGACAGGGTTTTCATTAAGAATTGTAATAGGGGTAGAATAGTGTAAAGTAACCGGAGGATGATTTTTCAAGGTTCTGCATCTTAATAAAAATAGGTACAGGCCTTTGAAATTTAGCCGGAGTTATTCTACGTAGTAGCTGGAGAATTCTGCGATCTCCGATGCCTAATGAACACCCTGTAGAGAGGGTCCAACCCATTCTCGTCCCCAGAGCTGCTTGTCCCTCGTAACAGGCTGAGTCTGGGGCATGGGAAACAAGTGGCTCTGGGAACACATGATTTCAATGATTGGCTTGATTTTTAACAAAGAAAATGTTAATCTAGCCAATCAAATCAACTGTAGTAAAATCGTCTACAACAAAGGGATTTTAAAATGGTTGATTTGATTTGCTAAATTTAAATTTCCTTGTAAAGATCTAGACAATCAAATCATGTGTCCTTAGAGCCACTTGTTTCTCGTGCACAGGCACAGCTGGCTAAGAGTGACAAGTGGCTCTGGGGACGTGAATGAGTCTAACCATTCTCCTCTCCAGCAAACAACTTCTCTCCCTAATCCCTCCCTCATCTGAGAATGACAGAGGGAAGGGAGTGAGGTAACTTACTATGAAATAACATGATGCCTAGGAAGAAAAGTAGAGCCTTCTACTTACTATAAGCGATGGAAACAGGGCTAAAAGCTCTGCTGGTGTGGGCTAGTGAGGAGTTTAACTTTTTCTTACCTTCTTATCAGGCTGAGAAAGAAGAACAGGCAGCAATCCAACATCAAGCTGAGGAGCAGCAGCAGCAGCAGGCGCAGCAGCCTGCCACCACATTCACTACTGAGTGGGGTGGTGGTGCCACTGAGCCACAAACAGGCGAGGTGAGTAATGTTGCTATCCGTCGAAGGAATCGTTGTGATAAGTGTCTATTTTATCTCTCCCTTGAGAGAAATAAAGTTTTATATTTTCAGCTGAGCATTGTCCAACAGAAAATGCAGCATTCCATTGCTGAGAATGACACTATAGCACTTCATAGTTTGTTGCAGTTTTCAGTGATACATGTATATGTGAATTCTGAAATTCAATTCTCAACCAAAGGTTTACACTTCTTGCTGCGGTCAATCATCTAACGGAGCTTTTGGGAAACAAGTTCACTTCAACGGGGTCAAAAGGTCACGTCTGTAAGTTGTGATTGACAGATTTCGATCTATTGGTTCATTGGCGGTCACCAGAATTATGATTGACAGCAGCAAAAATTGCAATCGTCAGTTGGATTTTGAATTTCAGAGTTCGTATGTCACTGACAACCGCAATAAGAGCCAGTGGTTTGTGCAATTTACAACTAACTATTTCCTATATTACAAGACAGCTGTACAGAAGAATGACAGGCAAGACATCTCCATTGTGATCTGTGATCAGATCTTTATTTCCCCTTCATTAACCAGTTGTGTTTGTTTTTATTTTATATTCCACATCATTGGCCAGACAAACCAACAATGGGTTTCTAAAGAGGTACAAATGATCCGTCATTCATCATGCATCACTGTTGCATGAAACTATCAACAAACCTTGTTGCATGAAAACTCTAATGTCCAAAACCAAAGTCCAGTTTCGAAAAAAAATGCATCCCCCCCCCCCCAATGGTGACCCTCTTCCCAAAAGTTAGGATAAAACTTGGTGTTTCTAAAGGCTGATTTACACGGTACGATTTTGTCCCATGCGACAAGCTTACAACACGTCTACAACAGTCATAAGCGAGTTGTAGGTTTGATTTACATGACACAATTCGTGTCGTAGGCCTGTCGTAAGCATGTCGCAAGCATGTTGCATGCAACAAAATTGTGCCGTGTAAATCGGGCTTAAGAAATCCTGAAAGTAGTGAATACACAAAACTAAGATTTCGAAAGCGAGGACCTGAAATGTCACAGAACTTTGTGTTTTTTATTTTCCTATTTCTATTCACAACTACGTTATTAACAAACAAAATGGGTGTGCAGCTCCAACTATGAGCCTGGGTATTAAATGCAGTCCTCACAAGGTTACATTGTTCAAACATACAAAACTGTACTACTACTTGGACTGCCTGATATGAAAACCCCAATAACCCAGCGGGGAAATTGGGAATGTATTCCTCAACCAAATGCAGGCGCACCAATGGGGGGGTTAAAGGTGAAGTACAACAATAACAATAGTGTAGTGAAATAAATGTTGAAACGTTTTAGAGCTGAATTGATACATTACAACCGTCAGCCCTTATATAAGTAACAAGAATCGGGTCAATTGACACCATAACGGCTCACACATGTTCATACCAATAGGAAACTATTATTAACATTTTGTTCTCTGCCACTTTCTAGTTTAAGGAAGTTCAGCCGAATGTAAATACATGAGATAAACCAGAGGCATAATTCTTGTGCAGTTCCTGTACATTTCTTAATAATTAAGAAATTTACAGAAACTACATAATTGTTATGGCCATTGCCTTATGTCTTTCTTTTGTTCATTGTAAAGACAAAAATAATTTGTATTCAATATCAAAGGACAAGTTTAAAGTGCCAGAAAGTAATGATTACTAGACTCGCAGGAAGTGACATTACTCAATGAAGTTGTTCACGTTTTTTAAGGTTTCACTGCATAAAAAAGGCATTCTGCGTAAAACTTTGTGTTGTTTCTAGCTTTTGACCTTTAAATAGCTCTGTCTGGGTTGAAACAGCTCATTAAAAGCAAGAATGTTTTTCATTAGAAAGTCTGGTAAATGTGACCAGTGACCACACATTAGTATAGTGTTATATGCACCTAAAATTCTTCAGACCCCCAAATCCCTTTTTATATTATTTGTAAAGCATTCAAATTTTAGTTTTAAACTGAATATTTTATTTTATTTTATGAAATCTATTCATCCGGAAAACCCGGGTTCACTTGAAATGTGCAGCCATTTTACTGAGAATAAACTTTCATTTTGAAATGCCCATATCTCTCCCTTACTCATCATAGCTACTGGAGCTTGATAACAATAGTTGCATAAAAAAATGATAGTTGCATAAGTTACAGCACTGAAAATGTTGGTTGTGATAACTTTTTCTTGTCTAAGATTTAACAATTACTTCATGAGCGCGCATTGGATATGAGATCCAACAAGCACGAGTAGAATAATATTGTTTGATTAAAAACAGCCAAAGAATTGCAATATTTGAGCTTCCCAGCTGTTCACATTGACTCATACACCACCATTTTTTTGTGGTCCATAGTATATGAGCTCGTATACCATGGCCTGTAAACCAGTCAAAACTCAGGAATCGCATTATACCATGGCTAGTTTTTAATAATTGTGCATATTTCATTTCCAGCATTGGGGTGCTGAACAAATGGGAGCTCCTCCTGTACTCCCCGCGACAGGTGCCACTGACGATTGGAATACAGCAGCCAAGGTCGACTGGTCTGAACAAACAAGCTGGGATACTACAGCTAAAGTGGGAGACTGGGGAGCAGAAACTGAGCATACTAGTGATTGGGGTGGAACGAAACTCAGCATGCAGCAGGAGCCTACTAAGGGTGCTGAAGCAGACTGGTCCTAAGCTGAGACGTACAGCGCACTGATGCCGAATGTAATGCCTTGTCAGAAAGGGACTCAATAAAAACTCCCACGTTGTCTGAGTTTGCTTGTGTTCATTAATTTAATATATTAATTTCAGTTTCATGTTATTTTGTTTCAGATCAACTTGATATAAAACATTATGATGGTAGCTTGATAGGCCAATAATAATTTTTATCATACCACGGTATCAGCCCGCTGACAGAAACATAGAAAACAATACCACGAGCTGACACTTGAAGGTTCTGAGAGGAGGGCCGAGCTAATCCATCCTAACACATATTAACAATTATCCATTGTGAGAAAAAAGATGGCGGCTGTACTTTTTACCACAGTAACTTGCGAACCTAACACAGCCACATGCACATAGGAAAGCCACATTTTTTATAAAATTTGTTCCTGTACTTACAACATTGTGAATTGTAGGTTTGAAGTTTTTAGAACTTTTCTGTGAGTTTTTATGTGCATTTTTAGGGTTTCCGTGTGTAATCTTTTTCGGCATGGTGGATTGAGAACATTCACCAAAAGCCATTTTTTACAACTTTCCAGCAAAATCAAACCCAATGAAGGTGGTGTGATAAAAAACTCTCTTTTACTTTAAAGTCCGTGTGGATGAACCCGAAAGTGAGGAAGCGTGATATTTGCCGCAAGAGTCTAGTAGCGCATTTGCCCCCACAGACTTAAAAAAAAAAGAGAGAGACAGCTCGCAGTCTGTTATTGACTATGTTGGGGCTTGCAGTCATTCACAGGGAATGATATTAAGCCAAGGCACACCCATTCAGTAAGCAATCTCATCCCCAGTGCCTGCTTTTCTTTGATCAGCACCAAGAACGCAGGCTCTGGCCAAGTCAGATTTTTTTTTTTTTGCGTGGGCAGAGTACTTGTTATCAATTGTCAACCAATCAGCTTTGAGTGTAAATGACTGACAGTCTGTAAATTGTGGACTTTCAAATTCGACTTGGCCATTGCTGGCGACCAAAAGAAAAGTGGGCTCTTAACACAAGATTGGTCAATATATCAACAATAGCCTCAATGATGATTTTGCCTTCTGCAAGTTGCATTGTTCCTTGCCCAACCTTGTTTCCAGGGTCTCTCCATCACCACCCCCAGTGTGTTTCATCGATGCCTATTATATCTATAATAGTGGCAGATCTAGGAGAGGGGCCCTGTTCCCCACCTTATTTTTGGGCCAAACTGAGGCTTGAAGAGCCGAGAAAATTGTTTTCGAGAGCTCCCCCCCTTAATTGCAGGGTCTGGATGATCGGGCCCCCATTTACCTGAAGGTGTGCAATGTTGTCACTTCTGTAAAGTCCCGGGGGGGGGGGGGGCACTCCCATATGTGAGCTGTATAGGTATGTGCCGCTGTGAAGGGTATGGTTTTTAAGGAGTTTAGTCTGGGATAGGGTATAGAAATCAGAGAGTTTTGGTCTAGAATAGGGTATCATTTGACGAGAAACTGATCAGTTGTATGAAGAATTAAGTCCATAATAGGAATAGGAACCCGGAAGAGAAAGAGCCTTCCCTACACGTGAATAAAATCATTGTGACAACGTTGTTTGACAGATAGTTTTCCATTAAAAACACTTATAGTGATGCAGTTTTAAAAAGAAGCACGTCTGGGATAGGGTAGGGATTTTCGGTATCTAGTCTAGTATAGGGTTGCAAAACCGGCTGAAGATGGTTTGGTATAGGGCAAGGGTTTCAGAGTCCCAGCGGCACACCCCCACCCAAAAATATACAGGGTGCCCCCCCCCCCCCCTGGGTGTAGTGTCCTTACGTTCCAGTTGACTATCTTCATGGTGTATTTAGGGTATCCTATCCTATCTGGCTTAGATCGTCCTGGGGACTTCCGGTTAGCCGTAATAATTCTTTTTTACGGGAAAGGGTTATCAGCCCTCTGCCCAACCCCCAACCTGGAGGGCCAGTGGGATCACTCTTCGTCAATAACATGCTAGCCACCCCACCACAAACAAGGTGGTGATCCCAATGGAGGCGGTATATTTAACATAGACAACTGAATTTTAAATTAGTGCATAAAGCTCTGTATAATCCTTTTTGGCCGGAATACTTACGTTTAACTGTTCACAATCCGTCCAGAATCTTAAGGTCAAACAGATGTATTCAAGTAGAAATCCCACTAATGTCTAACACCTTTCAAGATCACGCCGCTACCCTATTTAACAAACTTCCAACGAACCTTAAAAACACTGTGGACCATGATGCATTTTGCAGGGAAGCAAAGCGCTTCCTTTTGAAAAAAACTAAATTAACAGATTGATCTCCTGTAGCTTTTTATTTTTATTTTTCTCTTAGATATATATAGTATAGTATTTTTTTAAACGCAGAAATGTATATAGTATAATATAGCATAGTAGTATACAGTAATTTAATGATTATAGAGTTTTAATTGTAAATATCATTTTATTTGTTAGGTTAGGGTTAGTTTAATTGGTAAATGTAGAGCTACTATGTAGAAATGTTACCGCAATAAAACCATTATTATTATTATTATTATTATTATTATTATTATTATTATTATTATTATTATTATTATTATTATTATTATTATTATTATTATTATTATTTGTTAACATATTTCTGTAACGTGCGTTGTCGGTTGACTGGCCACATGCAAATACCGGGGGATACCGGGGTAGCTTTGCTTGATGTTATTTTTAAGGATGGGCCGATACTCGATACCAAATATTCGATACATCGATATTTTGACAATTTTGAAAAGTATCGATACTTTCGAAAAATATCGCACTTTCGATACGTTTTCGATACTGCACACGTGACCTGAGCCTGCGGTCTTCTGGTCAGCACCTGAGGTTTAAAAATGTACTTTTGCGCAAACAAATTTTGATTTTCATGTAGGCCTTTCTCGATTATGCTAGTAAAACTGGCATTTAATGCTACTAGAAATTCTCGCATAAAGCCAAAAAAATGCTAAAATAATGCCTGATTTCTTTAAAAAATGCCACTTGAATTCCAAAGAATGCTTTGTTTTATTTCAAACAAAACGTACGAACTCTTACATTATATGCTCATATCAACAACAGGTGATACTTAAGTGCGACTTCCTAGAATTATCAACCAGACATCGATACAAATGGAATGCACGTTTTCGCTCATATTTTGTCCATAGATAGGTCCTGGTGAGAAACTAAACGGACCGTAGTTAGTTTTACCTAATACATTTTCCTTTCGTAGAAAAATGTCAAAAAAGATTTCGCCCCAATTGGGCTCAAAATCCACTTCCGGTTTGACTGATTTTTTTGAAAATTTGATCGCCTCGCGCATTTTACTGCCGCTGTTTATGGATCTTTCAATAGTATTTATATTCTCTTTAGGTCTTGATTGTACAACTGAGCGAAAAATAAAACAGTTCGAGATTAATTTTGAGCCTAGAATGGGGATAAAATGATAGGCAAAATTTGCAATTGGGTCGCGAGCGAAATTATGCAGTAAAACTTTGCCATTTTTTTCTATGTGCGATAACTTAAAATAACGTGAATATACATTTTATGGGTTAAAGAGACACCCATCTGATAGGATATCGTAAGAAATCTCTGGGTAAAAGTTTTTAAGTGGCCCGCTTTGGCCTGTACTTATTACTAATTTCGCCGAAAATCTGCCGTTTTAGCGTGACAGGAATTACGTGACAAGGCTAGTAAAGCGCGAGGGAAATTATCTTTTTGAAACAAATACTTTCAAACAACCCAAGTATAAAAACGGTCATGTGCTAAACTCTTTGAAAAGGTAAAAGCAATAAGAGATTTTTCCTTTACCCGTTTTGAAATAATTGCGTGATCTTAACATGCTCTTTATCACAACATGCTAGACGGCCCGTCGGTAAGGTTTAACCTAGCGAAATTCTGTGTTAGTAGTTTTAAGCTGTTATCGAAGCTGTTAACCCCTCGATCATTTTCAAAAGCCGGTCGTATAAATAGAAAGCATTCTCAGTTCAATTATAAAACGTAACAACGAGTCAATATTGTTTGGTTTATTTCTTTACGTGATCTGAAGGGAACTAGCAAATGATTAAATTATAAGTATTTGCCGCCGGAGTGCAATGATGTTGATTTTGTTCGTTGATGCGTTGTTGTTTCTTTTTGTATCAGATTGCCGATATTTTCCCAATTATTATCCTATAAGCGAAGCAAAAATATAAAGCAAAAAAATGTTGGTTAGAATTATTTACTAACAGGTATCAACACTGAAGGTATTACTGAGGACTATAAACACCTTTATGGTATAAGATCGAACAGAAAACATACAATTGCCTTATAGCTTTTTAAGTTATATTCAGAGTTCTACGTTTTTTGCCTGAATAGTACATTTCAATGAACTGAAACTTCGAAAATGATTAGCGCCAGAATTCAACGCAATATTTGGATCAGTCCTAAATAGATTTTACTTGCGATAAGCAAATTGTTAAATTAAATTAATTGTTAAATTAAGTTTGAAAACACGTCCTTATCCGACAATTCCTCACTTCAGTAAACACGACTCTTCGAACAAGATGAATGCTTGTTGTTCTTTTAAGTCATTAGTTGGTGGTCAGTGCTCCTTTGATCGCAGAGACAGAAAGCAGTCAACGGAGATCGTCCCACTTTTATCGTGCGCTAAAAATGTAGCACAACACAAGTCACTCTTTCAATTCCATGATGTGGAAAGTGAAATTGAGTTAATACTTGCTCGTGCGGCGATGTTTAACACTCCACAAAATGTCGACGTGATGACTGTTTGCCCATCACATCGCTCATCCCTTGGTCTCGGCTGGACAAGAGGAACCGAAAGATGTAGGGTCCCTCAAGATATATCTCTACATAAAATGGTGAGAGGAAAATATCCAAAAGCCGAAAGAGGGGTAAACAAGACCTTCTCGAAGTTAATTCTCAAAAGAACGGGACATTTGGTTCCCGTTGGATCAGGTATATATCGACTTCTCACTCGTGTTATCGCTTCTTGTCTTATACAATACGTCTGATAGTTTTCCTTCTGTTTGCATAAGATATGTGCAGATCATGCAGGGAAATTTTGAGTTCAGCGTCCGAAGAAGAGAAGTTGTCAAAATTAGCAGCAAAGAACTCGCCTCCACTTGTCGACATAGATAACAAGGAAGAAGAAGTTGTTAGTCAAATGAAAGAGTTGACATTCAGGGTAAGAAAACTGTGACAATGATAAGCCTTTACTTAAAAGAAATCCATGGCGTTTTAAGCAAGTGTAAAATTTATTTATTCCGGACAACAATGCGAAAATATATATAACAGGCATGCACAGCACCTCTTGGGGGGTGGGGGAAAGGGATACTTGGGATTTCGAGTGACGGGGATGATCGAATGGGGGACACAATCAAACCTAGGGCTTCCTTATCCTTAAAAGTTTCAGAATTAAAGGAGTAATGGTGTAACACAAAGAAAAAATGAAACAATTCACGATTAAGCATCAGAGCATGTTAAGAGCCTGTTTACATGAAAGATTTGTTTTTAATTCAGCCCTCTTGTTATGATCTACAGTCAACTCTCACCTTACGGACACCCCGCTATAGCGGACACTCGATATTACGGACAAAATTCAGATCCCCGCCGAAAGAGGTTTGACTGTAAATGACTCCCGCTATTACAGACTCTCGCCCGACCGCCCCCCCCCTGAGGGGGGTTACTCCCTCTTATGGTATAAAGGAGGAGGCTTCGCCCGAAAGGGGTACCTTTTTCATGCTTCAGGTATATATAAAAGGGTAGGGATTTCACAAGTTTTGGTACATGAAAGGGTAAAGACATCGGTCATTTAGGTTTTTAAAAGGGTCTTCAATTTAAATAATTATATTGAACAAACGCACCTTATAGCTTTATTTTTAAAATTTATTAAAAGCCATGTAAAACTGACATCTAGAATTCCTGTTTTAGGCATATGTCATGCATGTGTTTTTTTGGTATATGAAAGGGGTACCTTTTTTCAGTAAAAGGTATACAAAAGGGGTGCCTTTCCTGTCAATATGGTATATAAAAGGGTACTTTTTTGAGTAGCTCCCTTGGGTTTTTCGCTATACCGAGCAGTGAACGACGCCCCGAGCGTGTCCAGTAAAACGAGAGTTAACTCTACGTGGCAATAACATTTTGTAAAATGTAAATGTTGTTTTATAGTGGTCATGCACTTAGCTTCGAGATTGTCACTTTGTAAGTCTAGAAAACTTCAAACCCGAAAGTGTTCTCGCTGGGCTCAGCACAGAAATCCTTTGACAAATTTTCTAACAATGCCCCAGCAACACTTGATGTGCAGTGTTATTGTCAGCCTTCGGTATGGGTACAGCGATATACACTTACTTGAAAAAAATGAAAAATGAAAAGATAAGTTTGACCTACTGACTGATCGTTTGCTTGCTTGATTGATTGATTGACTGATGGATAATCTGACTGATTGATATGATGGCTCCAGTGTAACCACGTGCCCAATGTATCGCAAAAAATACATCGAAAATTTCGTTTCACAAAAATGTTTCAGCCGCCTCATTTTGATCGATTACTAAAGAAGGTTCAATCCCCGCCATTCCGGTTGATCATAGGTTTATGAATATTGGTCTTCATGTAGTTGTACGCGGCATTGCGCTTAGGGGCGTAAAATAGTAAAGTGGATTTATTTAAATTATCTCCCATTGCGTTTTTTAGGAAATCAGTACAGTAACAGACCAAAGTCATTTCACGAGTACCCCATTTACAGAGGCGAGGTCAAGCATGTTTTCACAAGCCGATACCCCTTTTGGAAGTCTGTATTTGCCTTCAGATACCGAAAGTCTTGATGACACCTGCCAAGACAGAACTCCTGTCGACAGGTCAAGATCTGCACTGAATGATTTTCTTGCGTCAAGAGACATAAGTCCTATTCGATCTTCTTTAAGGACAACCTGGGATGACGTCGGCGAAAGAACCAAACGTTACTATGTAAAGAAGGCGAGTGAGGCTGTAGCCGCCTCATTGGAAGTTATAGCTGGCGAAGATTCTGATAAATTGTGTGACAAACTGGTCTCTTCAAAGGCAATGAATCAGCATTTTCCCTCAACATCCTTAGAAACAGAAAAAGTCGATTCTGTTTTACTGGAATCTTTAGCAGAATGCTACAACAGTGCTACCCAGTGGGATACGCGTCGTCAGATATTGTCTATCATGGTTGACAAGATCAGCTTTAAGTCTCTTCAAAGGTGGATTCCAAACCTCACACAGTATCGATTCAAGATTGCCAGACAGCACCTGCTGATCCATGGTAGAGGCTCTCCTGTTCCTAAACCTATCCAGAAGAGAATGTACGTTTCCCCGGAAATGGTTGACCACTTTATTTGTTTCATAACCAGTCAGCACATCATTCAAGATTTACCATTTGGACAGAAAAACCTTACTTTGAGTTCCGGTGAAGTGATCGCAGTACCCAATGTTATCAGGATGATGATTCCAGAACGTATAGCACAGCAATATCAAGAGTACTGCAAGGAGTCAGGCATAACCTGCTTGAGCCGAAGCTCTTTGCTTCGAATTCTTGACGTCTGTTCTGCCTCCGTGAGGAAATCCTTACAAGGTCTGGACTACATCACTGCTTCTGGCGCGAAAGCGTTTGAGGAACTTGAAATTGTGGCTGAGCGACTGGGTGAGCTTGGAATGGGTATATCCTGGGCGAAACAAAGAAAGGAGCAACTGAAATTGGCCAAGCGTTACCTGAAAAGTGACTTCACGGTAAGGACAACAAATAACCCTTAAAACATTGCAACCCGGGGGGAGGGGGGTACTCCCTATAATGGCTTATACGGGGAGGCTCCGCCCTTTTTCAGGCTTCAGGTATATAAAAGGGTAGGGATTTCACAAGTTTAGGTATATGAAAGGGTGAGAAAATCTGTCATTTAGGTGTTTAAAAGGGCCTTTAATTAAAATTTTTTGAACAGACGCAACTTATGGCTGTATCATTTAATTTTTTTTAGCGCTGCATGAAGTGACAATAAAACTTCCTGTTTTAAGTCTATGTGATGTCATGTAGGTATATGAAAGGGGTACCTTTTTCAATAAAAGGTTTATGAAAGGGGTGCCTTTTCTGTCAAAATGGTATATAAAAGGTTAAGGGGTCGGATCTCAGGGCGGAGCATCCCCGTATAAAACTTTTTGGAGTACCCCCTCCCCCCCCCGGGCATTGCAACAGCTTTGAGACTAACACGTGCTTGTTTTTATATCGTAATTTCTCATACGATCCTCTTTGATTTTTTAAGGTACATGTTTCTGAGTCGTCGACTGTCCCAGACCATTGTAGATGTTTTGCGCTCAGTGATGCCAAATGTTCCGAATACCAGGGAGAATGTAGTCATATCCATGATGGGGTGTGTGATCGTTGCAGCCTGGTGGAGGTGAGCATTGGAGAAATAGAAGACGCCCTTAAGCTAATTGCAACAGAAAGCGAAGAAATGGACGAGTTGACCTTTAACACTGAACAAGCAAGGCGTAGCATCAGTGCCTGGAAAGCTCACCTTCTTCGTGCAGTTAACCAAGATGAGGCCAGAGTCGATGTAATGGAAATGTTAGAGGAAAATTCTGTTTTCTTGGTCCAAGATTGGGCCATGAAGTTTCTTCCCAGAAAGTATAGAGAAAGTCAAAGCGACTGGTTTGCCAAGCGAGGGATACCTTGGCACATCACAGTGGCACTACAGCAGCGACCAAACCGACAAATCGAGACGATGGCATTCGTGCACATTTTTCAAGCTTGCGACCAGGACAGTCACTCAGTGCTTGGCATAATGGCGGATGTTCTCACAAAGTTAAAGATTGGTATGCCAAACCTTGAATCAGTATTCTACAGACAGGACAACGCGGGGTGCTATCACTGTGCTTCGACCATTGTTGGTGCTAAAGTGGTAGCAGATAAAGCCGGTGTTACCTTAAAGAGAATGGATTTTTCAGATCCACAAGGTGGCAAGGGAGCATGTGACCGAAAAGCGGCGACCATTAAATCCCACATGCAAATCTACCTCAATGAAGGCAATGACATTGAAAATGCTGCTCAAATGAAGGCTGCCATCGAGTCTTTTGGTGGAGTTCCTGGTGCAGTTGTCACCTTGGCAGAAACGCCTCAGTTGCAAACGCAGAAAGCCGTCACATGGGAAGGTGTTAGTTTTGTTAACAACATCCAGTATGAAAGCGATTGTTTGAGGGTGTGGAGGGCATACGGAATTGGCCAGGGAAAATTAATTCCTTGGAGCAAATTCCAGGTGACTGATAGCGATGGCGAACGTCACTTGATTGTCGATATCGGAACTGATAATGAAAGGAGCACGCATTTGCCATTTGTCGATTTGAAACCTCGGAAGGTTAAATGCCCTGCAGAAGTTACCTCGTCTGACGGCGATGATGACGGAAGTGCCAGCGACGAGGGAAACGCCAATTCTGGATTGTTTTCTTGTCCTGAAGAAGGTTGCATCATGACATATCAAAGATACTCCAGTCTTGAGCAACACCTTCAATGTGGAAAGCACAAACGTGCTTTGGAACAGGAGACACTTCTGGACAGAGCAATGCTAAGATATGCCTATGAGCTTGAAAAGGGTGGATCCAAAGTCGAGGAACTAGGCGATGTGGCGTGCCTCGGAAAAGATAGCAGTTGTGATGCTCAAAATCCTCCTATGTCCATGGGCTGGGCGCTCAAGAGTTCCTTTGTTGGGAAAAGGTTCAATTCCAATCAAAAAGATTACCTCATTAAGAAATTTGAGATAGGGCAAACAACTGGAAGAAAGCTTGACCCGGCCACTGTGTCCAAAGAAATGAGGACTGCCAAAGATTCCAATGGCAATCGTCTGTTCACATTCAGCGAATTCCTGACAACGCAGCAAATCCGGGGCTTTTTTTCCAGACTGGCTGCCAAACGAAGTGTTGATGTTGTGACCGAGGAAGACGAGGAAGAAGAGATCTGTGCACGCCATGAAGAAGCGTTAAGTGAGATGCGCAGAGATGTGTCCAATTTAGTAGCTCTTCAGCATCCCATTATGCATGACACTTATAACATCTGCGAGCTTGCCTCCAGTGGCAAACTTGCAGCTACTTTTCGTGTTACCGTTTTGCGCGACATCTGCATCTTTCTAGGCATTGATGTTTCAAATGTCACGATAACCCGCAAGAAGCCTTACATCGATAAGCTTCAAGAGGTGGTGAAGTCTTGTACCTGCTACAAGTGAAAGCCTACAAAGAAGCCGCATTTTCTCCGTCCAATGTTAAAGTATTGACAAATACGTTATCTCATCATTTAAAGAAGACCATTTTGTAACAGTATTAAGTATTAAGTAGAAGCTTTCTCGTTGTCTTTAAAATAGTTAAAACTATTAGCACCCTGCTCCACACTCCTTTCAGATATTTTATCTTCCACAATCCGGTTGCCTTGACCCCACCCGGCTCCAGCCTTGTTTAAAAAGTACAAACTTTCAAGCTAAGCCCTGCTTAAAACAGGCTTAGAGCGTTAGAGGGGGGGGGGGGGGCTTTCACAATGGAATATCACCCAAATGCGTCAGGAAACGCTATGTGTAGACAGCAAAAGGGGAACAAAGGGGACGCCAAAGAAGCGGTGAAGAAGGTGGGCCTTTCCCTTTCTATAAGAGGGATGGGATGTGGAGTCTAGTAGGTACTGCTAAAAAAGCTATTTTTCTCCGCTTTATCAACAGCGAGGTAACGTGGCTACAAATATAATGTGTTTTTAATATGAAAGACTTATTGGCAATATCTAGCGATATTGGTGCTTCCCATGTAATGATCATGATAACTTGACCCAAAAGAATCCTTACATCGATAAGCTTCAAGGGGTTATGAAGTCTGGTACCTGCTTCAAGTGAAAACCAGCAAAGTTCGTGCTTTACATACACGTAGGTTTTCGCAATATTTTAAAACTCCGCTCTGTAAGCCCTTTAAAACACCCCCCCGTCCTTCCCGGCCACTGATATGCCACAGGCTCGTTACAATAATCCCACCTACGAATTTGTAGAAAAGTTTTGCATTTAAAACAATGTTGATTTCCTTATGGAACTGAAACCGCTTTATGTGGACAGCAGGATGGGAGGTGGGCATTTGAATCTAGTTGGCACTGATTTTAGGTAAAAGTAGAGTTGAAAATACTTGGCAATTTTCAGTGATCTATACTAGAACAGAAATATTACTAGATCTAAAAATATCCCTACAATGATCATGCATGAACAAAAGGAGTGAAAGAAGGGACATCTATAAAAGTATGCCTAGAAAGGCATACTTTGTTTCCAATATTCCCGGAATATTGTGTGCTAATCCATGTTACCTTTTATAGTTTATTCCGTGCCAAAGCTAAACGCTGTGAATTCTCTATCTAGCCAAAAGATTTGAACTGCTAGCAGATCCTTTTAAAATACTTTCATATCGTTGTAAGTGACAGTTAATTTCACCATAAAAGTTGTAACAAATTGAAGTGTGAGAAACCATTGTAAGTTGTTTAGTTACGCTATTAAATCTGCCAAGTATAAAAGGAGCGACAAAAATTATCATTTCCCTTGTAGCAGAACGCCCTGGTCACAAACTCTGTCATAAGTGGTGCAATAGGAAAGAAAAAAATCCTAACTAAGCCCTTTTGAATTCTTCTGAATTACTTTAATGAAAAGTAGACAAAGCACGTACATTTGCCTGGTTCTGAATTTCAGCTGAAGAACACTTAACAGCACAGCCACTCGCGATATTGGTATAAAACAAGTAAAAGTTTCCTTTCCATTTACATTTGGCATGTGACATCTATCTTTTTCGTGTATTTTAAAATGATTAGATTATTTAAAATACAGGAAATCGTGAAACTGTCAGCGGGTATTGTGACAAGCAGTGTAACGCAATTATTTACATTTTTTCTGATTTACGGCAAAACTAGTGATAAACAAAGGCCAAAGCGGGCCACTAAAAACCTTTCCCCCAGAGATTTTTTTAAATATACTATTAGATTAATGTCTAGTTAACCCATAAAAATTGTTTTTACGATATTTTAGGTTATCGCACATAGAAAAAAATGGCAGAGTTTTACTGCATAATTTCGCTCGCTACTCATTTGCAAATTTTGCCTTTGGATTTATCCCCGTTTCAGGCTAAAAATAAATCTCGATTTGTTTTATTTTTCGCTCAGTCATACACGAAATACCTAAAGACATTATAAATGTTATTGAAATATCAATAAACAGCTGCAGTATAACGCACGAGGCGATCAAACTTTCAATAAAATCAGTTAAACCGGAAGTTGTTTTTGGGCCCAATTTGGGGCAAAATCTTTTTTTGCATATTTCTACGAAAGAAAGCTATATTAGGAAAAACTAACTGCAGTCCGTTTAGTTTCTCACTAGGGCCTATCTATGGGCAAAATATGAGCGAAATCGATTTTTCCAATTTGTGCCAGGGAAAGGCGATATTAGTCGATTTTTGGAGAAAGCCGCACTTAATAATTGTTTGTTTATAAAAATAAGAAATAAAAAAAAATATTAAATTTAAAAAAAAAATAAATAAAAATAACACACACGTAAGTAACACAACACGTGTAACACAACGCACAAACAGTCGAAACAGACAGAAAACAATCAAATTAAGTAATCAAAACTGTAAAACTTTAGGATTATTTATCCTTCTGAGTTCTGAGTGCTGAAATCTGGATCACAGTCATGAAAAATGACAGAAAATGCTAGCAATTCTTTTTCAAGAAAACGAAAAAAAATGCTCGTTTTCCCAAAAAATGCCGAAAAAAATGCTAGCATAATCGAGAAAGGCCTATTTTCATGTCAATATTTGGATTTTTCTATTGCCTTGACTTGATCTAGTCCACAGTGAAACAAATGACCAAAAATCAACATTCTTGGCTAATATTTATAATGCCAGGACTGTCCTTTGTATGGTCAGACAAATCACGTGAAATACCAATGACGTCAGTACGGAAATGACGTCATAATATCGATATCGATATCGATATCGAGAAAAAAGGCAAATATCGTATCGTTATCGTATCGTTTTGAAAAACCTGAATCGGCCCATCCTTAGTTATTTTGTGACCGCGAGAGAATGGAGAGACCGCACGCGCGCACGCGAGTCACAATGGGACATGTTGTGTAGCATATATGACAATGGTACTGCTTGAAAAATCTCAGAAACTGAAAAATTTGAAAAGGGTGCTGACGTCTGTTAGTCATCTGACTGATCTGACTTAAAAGGAATCATTTTAATTCCAGTTCTTCGTTCAGCTTGTCTGCAGAATATCCGGTATTGTATTGAATAAGTAGAGCGACTATTGTTTCATGTCTTGTTTTAGAAAGCACTCTATTGTGTTTATGCCTCGTTTTACAAAGCATTGTACGCACCAATGAAGTTGTTTGTCGAGGGGCTTTGTTTGCCACGACACCTATTGTTTAAATGAATTATGTTATCATTTGCGCCAGAGATCTATTACTGTTGAATCAAAGTTGGTTAATGGTTTTGACTCCGGATCGAGCGGTCCGGGTTTGCCATGCCTTTCTCACTCAGGTGTAAAATGGTTACTGCAAATTTAAGCTTAATTCTGGGGGTAACCCAGTGCGATGGACTAGCAACCCATCCAAGGGGAGTAGAAATACTCCTAGTTATTAATAATGCTACGGAAACTAGGATAAGCTCTGGCTGAACGCAGACTTCACCTACCTATATATAGACTTTACCTACCATTTGGGAAATTCTCGTGGGAGGGGGTGTCTAGGACTGGAAATCCTTATGGGAATGAGACACTTTCGGTCTAAAAATTCTTCCTGGGGGGTCATTTTCAACCATAACCTCAATGTTTTCTATATTTTGAAATAATTTATGTCTTTGAAGAAAATGTTCTGTTTAAAAAGGTAATATTCTTTCTAACTATACATTTCTTACCTCATACATTCTCAGTTCTTATCACAGGTTCTGTAGAATTTCATTGAAATGGGCCCAATGAAAAGGGGACATTAATTTACAGGCTTTAAAAAAATTATGGAAATCTGGGTGGGAGGAAGGTACATTGACCAAGGAAATCCTGGCTAGAGGTGGGGGGGGGGGGTAGCCTATGTCGCAGACGAACTAAATCTCACTTGAGTCCGTCTGCGAACCAGCGACCAAAAGCTTGTTCTGGCCTTCTGTGTGTTACCAGGGACTCTAGCAGGATTTAGTGTGTCTGCGATGTAGCCAAGAGGGGGGGGGGGACTAAAAAACCTTGCCATCCATTGGGGAGGGGAGGGGGTAATTGTTTTGGAATAACCCATTCATTCTATGGTAACGTTTAATACATGTATCGCTCATGATCACAAAGCCATTTTGATGTTCGTAATTAAATATAATTTGATCATCCTTTTCACAATGCACTGCCTGATGAAAAAACTTTTCATTTGTGATTAGACCAAACATGTTTCAGCCAGTATGAACACACTTAAGAATTTCTTCTTGCCACCCCCCAGGCCAGTCAGTAGAGGCTTCATAAAATAATATCCAACAGCAATAGACCAATCCATCACAGCAAATTTTCTGCAGATTTGTATTATAGGTGCAGGCTATTAGACCTCGTGCATGCTGGTAATTTTAATTTGGATTTTTTAATATCTGATTAGATTGGCCAAACACAGCAGTTTCATGGCTTGTTCGACCCCAATAGTGACTACTGGTACATCTACTAAAGAGAGAACCAATTATGCTCGGCTGTGTCGTCTTTTAATTGATATTGGATCTCAGGCCCTGAGAGAGACATTTAATAAAATACATGCACCAGGAAGCCTTCATATTGATTTAAAAGCAAAAAGACCTACTTTACAAAAACTGAGGAAACAAAGAGTCCTCAATGCAATACAGTGGAGCAAACTGTACCCTGCCATAGCTACTTCAGTGTCATCTGCAAACTTTGATATCACGCTTGTGATAGTTCTCTTAAGGAGTATTTGTGGTTTGGCACCACCTGCAACAACGGGATCATGGGACAGATTTCCTCCTTCAACAGATGTGAGTCATGAGGCTGACATTGTCCGCCTGAAGTGTTTCAGAAATGACATTTATGCTCATGCAGAGAAGGCGTCTATTCCGGATTCAGAATTCAGTACCCATTGGCAGAACATCCATGATACTCTGGTGAGATTAGGAGGAAAGAGTTATGACAAAGAAATCAACAATCTTCAAACAGAATGCATGGACCCTGAGACTGAGCAATATTATAAAGAGCTTCTTGACGAATGGAAAAAGGATGAGGACAGCATTAAGGACACACTCAATGAACTTAAGAACGAAATAGGAAATATCACAAAGAAGCTGGATGATTTTGCAACAGCAAACACCTGTTCTAAAGGTTAGTAAATAGATATGATCTATGATAATAAAGATAAGATGTTCTACATGACACGAGCATAGGACAAAGAAAAATTCTGAGTCCCCGACGGGAATCGAACCCATGGCCTCCCAGAATACCGGTTAGCGGCTCTAACCAACTGAGCTACGAGAGACTCGTTGTGAGCTGGGCCATTTTACTAGGTTGATATGTGACACGCATCCTGCATACTGCTAGGATCAGCAATGTCGAATTCATCAAGTTTTGTAGTAAAAAATTCCCGTCGGGGACTCAGAATTTTTCTTTGTCCCATGCTCGTGTCATGTAGAACATCTTATCTTTATTATTTATTAGCGGAGCTCCTTAGCGGCCCGTAAGGGCCGCAGAGCGGAGCACCATACCCATAAAAAAAAACACATGAAAAAAAAAAACACATGAAATAAAATAGGTAACCTATGCATCCGAGTTTTCATGGTCATCATGGCTAGCGGCATGCCTCGCGGGCGCGTACGGCATACGGTGTTGCGCACATCCGGGATCTTGAAAGGTCTTGACAACTCGCGCAGTACTGGCGCGAAATAATTTTGCAGTGTGAGGTCTCTTGGCAAAGAAATTTTCAAAATTACTACGTATTTTTAAATCCTATTCAGCTAGTCTGAAAGTTAGAACTTGAGACAAACATATTTATTTTGGCTCCTTGTTATGCCGATGACTACAAACGAGAGCAGGGTAAACTTAACTTCGAGGAAACAGGGTTTAAGCGATTTGCGACGGGAAAGAGATCGCGAGAGATCCAGAAAACCCGGACAGAAAGCAGGCGAAAAAGTATAGCAAAGCGCCTGTCGAACCTGGTAGCAAAGTAGCGAAGAAAAGCGACTAAAATAGCAAGAGAGGTGCCGAGAAAACAGGCAAAGAAATAGCGGAGAACAAGGGAACGGAGATAAAACGAGCAGACGAGTGTACCTACTGCGGCCAACTGGTGAAGGTGAGTACAAAACTGCAGTGTTTCCGTCATTTATACGCAAAGCTGTAAGCTTATATTTACGGCACATTTTACTTGCTTTCGCCACTAAGCATTTGCTTGTGACATGAACAATGTTGAAAAATACTATTCGTTAAAATTCAGTTTTACCAGGTTTTACTGATCAAATAGGAGGATTTGATTATGTAAACAAATAATTGTTGGGCCTTCGAGTAACGAATTCACAAAGAATATTACTTCAACACATCTCGAAGAAAATAAAGCTTACGATTTTTAAATGCTTGTGATATGATTATTTTGTTTTACAGTGCTGGAAGAGCAGCTGAGATGAGAATGAAAGTGATGTCAGTTTGCACGAAGCACCTGGAATTTCGTTTCGTTTCGAGTGAAATAGATCGATTCAGTGTATGCAGTTTATTGATATTCATGATGGAGGTAAAATTACTGTTCATTTAGTCAGAGTAAATAAACTTCAGCTTCATTACTTAGCTCTTTCGTTCCCAAATATATTAAATAATCCACTTGTCATGTAGTTCTGTTCACTATTGAGCGTTCATGTGGATTACATAACAATGTCACCAATTTTGAGATTTTGAGGTCTGTTTTGCTGGTTTCATTCAGAATGTCAACAGTAAATGTTATATTTGTCATAAAAAAAATCACAATCTTGTTGTGGAATTTGGAAAATGCACACAACAAAGGTTAATGACTACTGGAAAACTGGAATCTTTGTGAGTAAATTCATGCCATTTTAGACACTGTATGCAGCTGTGCATGCAAACTTATTATTAATTAAATGTGTATCTTTAAAAATCTTAGTATTACTGTTAAGAGAAAAGCTTTTAAGATGTGGCAATGTTTTTCCTATGCATGTACATGTATATATAGGGGTAGAGGGGAGGGGGAGTATTTAAAGGCCAAACCTTTTAATTAAGAGGGAGTGTAAGGGTTTGCAGTGGTGCTTTGAGTTTATTAAAATATTTACAGTAGAACCCTGCTAACTCGAACTCTGAAGGGAAACGAAAATGAGTTCGAGTTAGCGGGGTTTTTCGAGTTAGCGGGGTTGATTGAATATTTTATTTGCCAAGTTAATAATTGATAGTTTACTGATTTTTAAGCACTTCAGTATACAGTACTGTGCAAATTGAACTTATCTTGCCAGAAACTCTAAAGCGACCACACATTCTTTTGTTAAGAGTGGAAAATGACTGTCAAATACATGATCTGTTCATTGCTATAATCAATGGGCAACCGTTGCGAGTTGCAAGTTCCGGAATTCGAGTTATCAGGGTAAAAAGTTTGACCCAAATTTTGTTCAAGGGAAACAAAATTTAGTTCGAGTTAGCGTGGTTTTCGAGTTATCCGAGTTCGAGTTAACCGAGTAAAAATGACTGAAAAGTGGGGTCAAATCCAAGGGAAATGGAAGTGAGTTCGAGTTAGCAAGGTTGTTCGAGTTATCCGAGTTCGAGTTACCGGGGTTTTTTTCTGTAGTTGACTTCGCAGTTATCAGTAAAAAAAAAATAGTCTGTGCTGATACATCTCTGTTAAATATATAAGGTATCCTTTCGCATCCAGTAGTTTTGCTTCACTTTATACAAGCTTGCGTTAAGTGTTTTGTTTTATAAATTATTGATATTCATGCCAATTAATCAATTTTAATTTAATCTGTGGCATTTGACTTTTTTCAGGGTTAACATGAGTTTCAGAGACACAAAAACAGAATGTGGACAAGGACATCAAAAGAAAACAGGAAGGATTAAGATTATCCAGCTTGATGTTTGGGTGTCTTCATGATGCCATTTTCAAGAGACTAGTAAATTACATGTAAATTGAAATCAAGAAAAGCTGCAAATGAGCAAAGTTTATATTTTAAATGTTAACGTATTTACAGTGTACTTCAGAAAACAACTTCTTGATTGACCTGTCTCTTTCACATCTTTTTAGATGTAACAAGGGCATTATGAAGTGATCTTTTTAAGAATATGCAGCCAAAACAGTAACAGCAGAAATGAATGGGAGTTTAAAATTTCTATTTTCAATGTTTTGGCTGGTAAGAAACCACATCTGACCAAGCTAAAATCTCTTTGGCCGGTTAACATGACCTGTAAGTGTCCAAATATTTTGAGCCCTCGACTACACAGGACTTACATGTAGTTGTCTAATTACTGTATATCATAAGATCTTTGGTTGATCTTGGGGGAGGTAGTG
Organism: Oculina patagonica; assembly: GCF_052425735.1. NCBI lineage: Eukaryota > Metazoa > Cnidaria > Anthozoa > Scleractinia > Oculinidae > Oculina > Oculina patagonica. The sequence goes on from NC_135769.1 coordinate 19,613,837, forward strand.
GAGTTAAAAAGCAATGTAATAATTTGAATTTGGATTGGTAATGCTGAAACTGGTGGTACTGTAATTCTAAAGTATAGACGTTAAAATCGTGATTGCAAGCAATATGCAATACCAATTTCATTCTTATGTGTTGTATGCTGTGTACAATTTATAAGAACAGCTATAATGTTAAAATTAGTGAAATATTCTAAAGCCAGATAAAATTTGCAGTATCCATTAGGTACCATGAAGCAACCAAATTGTGACTCATTTGCTTACTTTGTGAACTCCATGACGAATGGGCAACATGACTCCACAAAAATGTGTACAATAAAGCATACAAATTTTTAAAAGAGCAGTTAAAGTATTGATGCTATATTTTTTTCTTGCATAGTTTTATACACAAGCAAACATGATTCTATTTTTTCTGCGTAATCAAAGAACAAAACTGAGTTTGAGACTCACAAACAATATTCTATCTTCCCAGAATTTTTTTTTTTATTTCTGTAAGTGAAGTGAAACCCCTTAAGAGGAAGGGGACTCAAAAAGACATGTAAAAGTAAAAAAGGTGCTATCATCCTTTTTTTTTGGGGCGGGGGGGTGAGATGGGGTTACAGAATGTCCCTTCTTTGCTTCCAGTTAGTTTCACTCCGGTTTGCTTGTAGTTAGGTTCACCCCTGTTTGCTTGCAGTTAGCTTAATTCATCCGGTGTGCTTGGGATTAGCTTTTACTCTAGTTTGCTTGTGGTTAGCTTTCACTCCGGTTTGCTTGGCATTAGCCTATGGCAATATGCTGTAAACCCTTTGCTACATGTATGACCTCTGCCATTTCCATTCAAAATTAAAATATAGGCAAATAGTGAAAATAAAAACGAATGAATGAAAAAAAGAAAATTAACCATATTCTTAATTTAGATGTATATTATTTCCTTTATACTCTAAATGTTAAGTGATTTGCTAATTTACCACGTGATATGCCTATCTACCCCAACATGCAGCCCTACTACCCCCTCCTTATCTACACGAAGGTTACATAATTACCCGTTTTGCAGCATAATTTCCCATCCAGACTTCTGGATCATAATGCTGTCGGTGGAATTAAAACGTTTTGATTGATTTTGTTTGTTCTCGGCTTATTTGGTGTTGCTGTATACGGTACTCCCATATAAGGGCTATACGGGTATGTGCTGCTCAACAGGGTGTGCCTTTTGCCTCTCTGACTCTGAAACAGGGTATACAAATCACCCTTTTGACTGTGGAACACTATCAAGTTTAGCTATGAAACTCCGCTCCTCTCATTGGTTTTTCTCCAAGCCACAGACAAAGTCAAGTGAGCGCTTTGTGATGTACGCTAGTGTTTTTATATCTATCTTCATATATTTTTCATTGTGGATATTGTCTGGAACAGGGTACCTATTTTGCACTGTTTGTCTGGAACAGGGTCGCAAATTGAGCCGTTTTTCTCTGGAACAGGTCCAGAGTCTCAGCGACTCAGTGGCACACCCCTTTAGTAAATTTTAGGTAGTACCTCTTTCCTCCCCCCCCCCCCCCCCCCGGGACACGGTAAAAAAAAAAAGTAAGTAACAATATTAATATTTATAAAAAAAACCAAAAAAAAAACGAATATTATATTCTTAGCCTTAAAATTGTACAATGGCTTGAATTCAGGTTTCAATAAAGTGCAAAATAATTAACTGGGGAGCTCCGCTTTTAGGCTTGCCTAAATCTATATATTACCGAGCTTAAAATTTACCATCTTTATTATTTACTACAAAACTTGATGAATTCGACATTGCTGATCCTAGCAGTATGCAGGACGCGTGTCACATATCAACCTAGTAAAATGGCCCAGCTCACAACGAGTCTCTCGTAGCTCAGTTGGTTAGAGCGCCCAACCGGTATTCTGGGAGGCCATGGGTTCGATTCCCGTCAAGGACTCAGAATTTTTCTTTGTCCCATGCTCGTGTCATGTAGAACATCTTATCTTTATTATTTATTACCAAGCTTAAAATTTACCATCTTTATTATTTACTACAAAACTTGATGAATTCGACATTGCTGATCCTAGCAGTATGCAGGACGCGTGTCACATATCAACCTAGTAAAATGGCCCAGCTCACAACGAGTCTCTCGTAGCTCAGTTGGTTAGAGCGCCCAACCGGTATTCTGGGAGGCCATGGGTTCGATTCCCGTCAAGGACTCAGAATTTTTCTTTGTCCCATGCTCGTGTCATGTAGAACATCTTATCTTTATTATTTATTACCAAGCTTAAAATTTACCATCTTTATTATTTACTACAAAACTTGATGAATTCGACATTGCTGATCCTAGCAGTATGCAGGACGCGTGTCACATATCAACCTAGTAAAATGGCCCAGCTCACAACGAGTCTCTCGTAGCTCAGTTGGTTAGAGTGCCCAACCGGTATTCTGGGAGGCCATGGGTTCGATTCCCGTCGGGGACTCAGAATTTTTCTTTGTCCCATGCTCGTGTCATGTAGAACATCTTATCTTTATTATTTATTACCAAGCTTAAAATTTACCATCTTTATTATT